>NW_027275668.1:0-53325 GCF_030028105.1 Mobula birostris
TTGTTTGATGGATGGTGGGAGAGAAGGACGGGATTTGTTTTGTTGTTGATGGACGGTGGGAGTGAAGGACGGGATTTGTTTTGTTGTTTGATGGACGGTGGAAGTGAAGGACGGGATTTGTTTTGTTGTTGATGGACGATGGGAGTGAAGGACGGGATTTGTTTTGTTGATGGACGGTGGGAGTGAAGGACGGGATTTGTTTTGTTGTTTGATGGACGGTGGGAGTGAAGGACGGAATTTGTTTTGTTGTTTGATGGACGGTGGGAGTGAAGGACGGGATTTGTTTTGTTGTTTGATGGACGGTGGGAGTGAAGGATGGGATTTGTTTTGTTGCCGATGGACGGTGGGAGTGAAGGACGGGATTTGTTTTGTTGTTTGATGGATGGTGGGAGTGAAGGACGGAATTTGTTTTGTTGTTGATGGATGGTGGGGGTGAAGGGTGGGATTTGTTTTGTTGTTTGATGGACGGTGGGAGTGAAGGACGGGATTTGTTTTGTTGTTTGATGGACGGTGGGAGTGAAGGACGGGATTTGTTTTGTTGTTTGATGGACGGTGGGAGTGAAGGACGGAATTTGTTTTGTTGTTTGATGGATGGTGGGAGTGAAGGACGGGATTTGTTTTGTTGTTGATGGACGATGGGAGTGAAGGACGGGATTTGTTTTGTTGTTTGATGGACGGTGGGAGTGAAGGACGGGATTTGTTTTGTTGTTTGATGGACGGTGAAAGTGAAGGACGGGATTTGTTTTGTTGTTTGATGGATGGTGGGAGTGAAGGACGGGATTTGTTTTGTTGTTTGATGGATGGTGGAAGTGAAGGACGGGATTTGTTTTGTTGTTGATGGACGATGGGAGTGAAGGACGGGATTTGTTTTGTTGATGGACGGTGGGAGTGAAGGACGGGATTTGTTTTGTTGTTTGATGGACGGTGGGAGTGAAGGACGGAATTTGTTTTGTTGTTTGATGGACGGTGGGAGTGAGGGACGGGATTTGTTTTGTTGTTTGATGCACGGTGGGAGTGAAGGATGGGATTTGTTTTGTTGCTGATGGACGGTGGGAGTGAAGTACGGGATTTGTTTTGTTGTTTGATGGATGGTGGGAGTGAAGGACGGAATTTGTTTTGTTGTTGATGGATGGTGGGGGTGAAGGGTGGGATTTGTTTTGTTGTTTGATGGACGGTGGAAGTGAAGGATGGGATTTGTTTTGCTGTTGATGGACGGTGGGAGTGAAGGACGGGATTTGTTTTGTTGTTGATGGACGGTGGGGGTGAAGGACGGGATTTGTTTTGTTGTTTGATGGACGGTGGGAGTGAAGGACGGGATTTGTTTTGTTGTTTGATGGACGGTGGGAGTGAAGGACGGGATTTGTTTTGTTGTTGGATGGACGGTGGGAGTGAAGGACGGGATTTGTTTTGTTGTTGATGGACGGTGAGAGTGAAGGACGGGATTTGTTTTGTTGTTGATGGACGGTGGGAGTGAAGGACGGGATTTGTTTTGTTGTTGATGGACGGTGGGAGTGAAGGACGGGATTTGTTTTGTTGATGGACAGTGGGAGTGAAGGACAGGATTTGTTTTGTTGTTGATGGACGGTGGGAGTGAAGGACGGGATTTGTTTTGTTGTTTGATGGACGGTGGGAGTGAAGGACGGGATTTGTTTTGTTGTTGATGGACGGTGGGGGTGAAGGACGGGATTTGTTTTGTTGTTTGATGGACGGTGGGAGTGAAGGATGGGATTTGTTTTGTTGTTGATGGACGGTGGGAGTGAAGGACGGGATTTGTTTTGTTGTTTGATGGACGGTGAGAGTGAAGGACGGGATTTGTTTTGTTGTTGATGGACGGTGGGAGTGAAGGACGGGATTTGTTTTGTTGTTGATGGACGGTGGGAGTGAAGGACGGGATTTGTTTTGTTGTTTGATGGACGGTGAAAGTGAAGGACGGGATTTGTTTTGTTGTTTGATGCACGGTGGGAGTGAAGGACGGGATTTGTTTTGTTGTTGATAGACGGTGGGAGTGAAGGACGGGATTTGTTTTGTTGTTGATGGACGGTGGGAGTGAAGGACGGGATTTGTTTTGTTGTTTGATGGATGGTGGGGGTGAAGGACGGGATTTGTTTTGTTGTTTGAAGGACGGTGGGAGTGAAGGACGGGATTTGTTTTGTTGTTTGATGGACGGTGGGAGTGAAGGACGGGATTTGTTTTGTTGTTTGATGGATGGTGGGAGTGAAGGACGGGATTTGTTTTGTTGTTTGACGGACGGTGGGAGTGAAGGACGGGATTTGTTTTGTTGTTTGATGGACGGTGGGAGTGAAGGACGGGATTTGTTTTGTTGTTTGATGGACGGCGGGAGTGAGGACAGGATTTGTTTTGTTGTTGATGGATGGTGGGAGTGAAGGACGGGATTTGTTTTGTTGTTTGATGGACGGTGGGAGTGAAGGACGGGATTTGTTTTGTTGTTTGATGGACGGTGAGAGTGAAGGACGGGATTTGTTTTGTTGTTGATGGACGGTGGGAGTGAAGGACGGGATTTGTTTTGTTGTTTAATGGACGGTGGGAGTGAGGGACGGGATTTGTTTTGTTGTTTGATGGACGGTGGGAGTGAAGGACGGGATTTGTTTTGTTGTTTGATGGACGGTGGGAGTGAAGGACGGGATTTGTTTTGTTGTTGATGGACAGTGGGGGTGAAGGACGGGATTTGTTTTGTTGTTGATGGACGGTGAAAGTGAAGGACGGGATTTGTTTTGTTGTTTGATGGACGGTGGGAGTGAAGTACGGGATTTGTTTTGTTGTTTGATGGACGGTGGGAGTGAAGGACAGAATTTGTTTTGTTGTTGATGGACGGTGGGAGTGAAGGACAGCATTTGTTTTGTTGTTGATGGACGGTGGGAGTGAAGGATGGGATTTGTTTTGTTGATGGACGGTGGGAGTGAAGGACGGGATTTGTTTTGTTGTTTGATGGACGGTGGGAGTGAAGGATGGGATTTGTTTTGTTGTTGATGGACGGTGGGAGTGAAGGACGGGATTTGTTTTGTTGTTGATGGACGGTGGGAGTGAAGGACGGGATTTGTTTTGTTGTTCGATGGACGGTGGGAGTGAAGGACGGGATTTGTTTTGTTCTTTGATGGACGGTGGGAGTGAAGGACGGGATTTGTTTTGTTGTTTGATGGATGGTGGGAGAGAAGGATGGGATTTGTTTTCTTGATGGACGGTGGGAGTGAAGGACAGGATTTGTTTTGTTGTTGATGGACGGTGCGAGTGAAGGACGGGATTTGTTTTGTTGTTGATGGACAGTGGAAGTGAAGGACGGGATTTGTTTTGTTGTTGATGGATGGTGGGAGTGAAGGACGGGATTTGTTTTGTTGTTGATGGACAGTGGAAGTGAAGGACGGGATTTGTTTTGTTGTTGATGGACGGTGGGAGTGAAGGACGGGATTTGTTTTGTTGATGGACGGTGGGAGTGAAGGACGGGATTTGTTTTGTTGTTGATGGACGGTGGGAGTGAAGCACGGGATTTGTTTTGTTGTTGATGGACGGTGAGAGTGAAGGACGGGATTTGTTTTGTTGTTTGATGGACGGTGGGGGTGAAGGACGGGATTTGTTTTGTTGTTTGATGGACGGTGGGAGTGAAGGACGGGATTTGTTTTGCTGTTGATGGACGGTGGGAGTGAAGGACGGGATTTGTTTTGTTGTTGATGGACGGTGAGAGTGAAGGACGGGATTTGTTTTGTTGTTTGATGGACGGTGGGGGTGAAGGACGGGATTTGTTTTGTTGTTTGATGGACGGTGGGGGTGAAGGACGGGATTTGTTTTGTTGTTTGATGGACGGTGGGAGTGAAGGACGGGATTTGTTTTGTTGTTTGATGGACGGTGGGAGTGAAGGACGGAATTTGTTTTGTTGTTTGATGGACGGTGGGAGTGAAGGACGGGATTTGTTTTGTTGTTTGATGGACGGTGAAAGTGAAGGACGGGATTTGTTTTGTTCTTTGATGGACGGTGGGAGTGAAGGATGGGATTTGTTTTCTTGTTTGATGGACGGTGGGAGTGAAGGACGGGATTTGTTTTGTTGTTTGATGGACGGTGGGAGTGAAGGACGGGATTTGTTTTGTTGTTGATGGACGGTGGGAGTGAAGGACGGGATTTGTTTTGTTGATGGACGGTGGGAGTGAAGGATGGGATTTGTTTTGTTGTTGATGGACGGTGGGAGTGAAGGACGGGATTTCTTTTGTTGTTGATGGACGGTGGGAGCGAAGGACGGGATTTGTTTTGTTGTTGATGGACGGTGGAAGTGAAGGACGGGATTTGTTTTGTTGTTGATGGACGGTGGGAGTGAAGGATGGGATTTGTTTTGTTGTTCATGGACGGTGGGAGTGAAAGACGGGATTTGTTTTGTTGTTGATGGACGGTGGGAGTGAAGGACGGGATTTGTTTTGTTGTTTGATGGACGGTGGGAGTGAAGGACGGGATTTGTTTTGTTGTTGATGGACGGTGGGAGTGAAGGACGGGATTTGTTTTGTTGATGGACAGTGGGAGTGAAGGACGGGATTTGTTTTGTTGCTTGATGGATGGTGGGAGTGAAGGACGGGATTTGTTTTGTTGTTGATGGATGGTGGGAGTGAAGGACGGGATTTGTTTTGTTGTTGATGGATGGTGGGAGTGAAGGACGGGATTTGTTTTGTTGTTTGATGGACGGTGGGAGTGAAGGACGGGATTTGTTTTGTTGTTGATGGATGGTGGGAGTGAAGGACGGGATTTGTTTTGTTGTTGATGGATGGTGGGAGTGAAGGACGGGATTTGTTTTGTTGTTTGATGGACAGTGGGAGTGAAGGACGGAATTTGTTTTATTGTTGATGGACGGTGGGAGTGAAGGATGGGATTTGTTTTGTTGTTTGATGGACGGTGAAAGTGAAGGACGGGATTTCTTTTGTTGTTTGATGGACGGTGGGAGTGAAGGACGGGATTTGTTTTGTTGTTGATGGACGGTGGGAGTGAAGGATGGGATTTGTTTTGTTGTTGATGGACGGTGGGGGTGAAGGACGGGATTTGTTTTGTTGTTGATGGACGGTGGGAGTGAAGGACGGGATTTGTTTTGTTGTTTGATGGACGGTGGGAGTGAAGGACGGATTTGTTTTGTTGTTTGATGGACGGTGGGAGTGAAGGACGGGATTTGTTTTGTTGTTTGATGGACGGTGGGAGTGAAGGACGGGATTTGTTTTGTTGTTGATGGACGGTGGGGGTGAAGGACGGGATTTGTTTTGTTGTTTGGTGGACGGTGGGAGTGAAGGACGGGATTTGTTTTGTTGTTGATGGACGGTGGGAGTGAAGGACAGGATTTGTTTTGTTGTTGATGGACGGTGGGAGTGAAGGATGGGATTTCTTTTGTTGTTGATGGACGGCGGGGGTGAAGGACGGGATATGTTTTGTTGTTGATGGACGGCGGGAGTGAAGGACGGGATTTGTTTTGTTGTTTGATGGACGGTGGGAGTGAAGGACGGGATTTGTTTTGTTGTTGATGGACAGTGAGAGTGAAGGACGGGATTTGTTTTGTTGTTTGATGGACGGTGGGGGTGAAGGACGGGATTTGTTTTGTTGTTTGATGGACGGTGGGAGTGAAGGACGGGATTTGTTTTGCTGTTGATGGACGGTGGGAGTGAAGGACGGGATTTGTTTTGTTGTTGATGGACGGTGAGAGTGAAGGACGGGATTTGTTTTGTTGTTTGATGGACGGTGGGGGTGAAGGACGGGATTTGTTTTGTTGTTTGATGGACGGTGGGGGTGAAGGACGGGATTTGTTTTGTTGTTTGATGGACGGTGGGGGTGAAGGACGGGATTTGTTTTGTTGTTTGATGGACGGTGGGGGTGAAGGACGGGATTCGTTTTGCTGTTGATGGACGGTGGGAGTGAAGGACGGGATTTCTTTTGTTGTTGATGGACGGTGAGAGTGAAGGACGGGATTTGTTTTGTTGTTTGATGGACGGTGGGGGTGAAGGACGGGATTTGTTTTGTTGTTTGATGGACGGTCGGGGTGAAGGACGGGATTTGTTTTGTTGTTTGATGGAAGGTGGGAGTGAAGGACGGGATTTGTTTTGTTGTTGATGGACGGTGGGAGTGAAGGGTTGGGATTTGTTTTGTTGTTTGATGGACGGTGGGAGTGAAGGACGGGATTTGTTTTGTTGTTTGATGGACGGTGAGAGTGAAGGACGGGTGTTGTTTTATTGTTGATGGACGGTGGGAGTGAAGGACGGGATTTGTTTTGTTGTTGATGGACGGTGGGAGTGAAGGACGGGATTTGTTTTGTTGTTTGATGGACGGTGGGAGTGAAGGACGGGATTTGTTTTGTTTTGTTGATGGACGGTGAGAGTGAAGGACGGGATTTGTTTTGTTGTTTGATGGACGGTGGGAGTGAAGGACAGGATTTGTTTTGTTGTTGATGGACGGTGGGAGTGAAGGATGGGATTTGTTTTGTTGTTGATGGACGGCGGGGGTGAAGGACGGGATTTGTTTTGTTGTTGATGGACGGCGGGAGTGAAGGACGGGATTTGTTTTGTTGTTTGATGGACGGTGGGAGTGAAGGACGGGATTTGTTTTGTTGTTGATGGACGGTGAGAGTGAAGGACGGGATTTGTTTTGTTGTTTGATGGACGGTGGGGGTGAAGGACGGGATTTGTTTTGTTGTTTGATGGACGGTGGGAGTGAAGGACGGGATTTGTTTTGCTGTTGATGGACGGTGGGAGTGAAGGACGGGATTTGTTTTGTTGTTGATGGACGGTGAGAGTGAAGGACGGGATTTGTTTTGTTGTTTGATGGACGGTGGGGGTGAAGGACGGGATTTGTTTTGTTGTTTGATGGACGGTGGGGGTGAAGGACGGGATTTGTTTTCTTGTTTGATGGACGGTGGGAGTGAAGGACGGGATTTGTTTTGTTGTTTGATGGACGGTGGGAGTGAAGGACGGAATTTGTTTTGTTGTTTGATGGACGGTGGGAGTGAAGGACGGGATTTGTTTTGTTGTTTGGTGGACGGTGAAAGTGAAGGACGGGATTTGTTTTGTTCTTTGATGGACGGTGGGAGTGAAGGATGGGATTTGTTTTGTTGTTTGATGGACGGTGGGAGTGAAGGACGGGATTTGTTTTGTTGTTTGATGGACGGTGGGAGTGAAGGACGGGATTTGTTTTGTTGTTGATGGACGGTGGGAGTGAAGGACGGGATTTGTTTTGTTGATGGACGGTGGGAGTGAAGGATGGGATTTGTTTTGTTGTTGATGGACGGTGGGAGTGAAGGACGGGATTTGTTTTGTTGTTGATGGACGGTGGGAGCGAAGGATGGGATTTGTTTTGTTGTTGATGGACGGTGGAAGTGAAGGACGGGATTTGTTTTGTTGTTGATGGACGGTGGGAGTGAAGGATGGGATTTGTTTTGTTGTTCATGGACGGTGGGAGTGAAGGACGGGATTTGTTTTGTTGTTGATGGACGGTGGGAGTGAAGGACGGGATTTGTTTTGTTGTTTGATGGACGGTGGGAGTGAAGGACGGGATTTGTTTTGTTGTTGATGGACGGTGGGAGTGAAGGACGGGATTTGTTTTGTTGATGGACAGTGGGAGTGAAGGACGGGATTTGTTTTGTTGCTTGATGGATGGTGGGAGTGAAGGACGGGATTTGTTTTGTTGTTGATGGATGGTGGGAGTGAAGGACGGGATTTGTTTTGTTGTTGATGGATGGTGGGAGTGAAGGACGGGATTTGTTTTGTTGTTTGATGGACGGTGGGAGTGAAGGACGGGATTTGTTTTGTTGTTGATGGATGGTGGGAGTGAAGGACGGGATTTGTTTTGTTGTTGATGGATGGTGGGAGTGAAGGACGGGATTTGTTTTGTTGTTTGATGGACAGTGGGAGTGAAGGACGGAATTTGTTTTGTTGTTGATGGACGGTGGGAGTGAAGGATGGGATTTGTTTTGTTGTTTGATGGACGGTGAAAGTGAAGGACGGGATTTGTTTTGTTGTTTGATGGACGGTGGGAGTGAAGGACGGGATTTGTTTTGTTGTTGATGGACGGTGGGAGTGAAGGACGGGATTTGTTTTGTTGTTGATGGACGGTGGGGGTGAAGGACAGGATTTGTTTTGTTGTTGATGGACGGTGGGAGTGAAGGACGGGATTTGTTTTGTTGTTTGATGGACGGTGGGAGTGAAGGACGGGATTTGTTTTGTTGTTGATGGACGGTGGGGGTGAAGGACGGGATTTGTTTTGTTGTTTGATGGACGGTGGGAGTGAAGGACGGGATTTGTTTTGTTGTTGATGGACGGTGGGAGTGAAGGACGGGATTTGTTTTGTTGTTGATGGACGGTGAGAGTGAAGGACGGGATTTGTTTTGTTGTTTGATGGACGGTGGGAGTGAAGGACGGGATTTGTTTTGTTGTTTGATGGACGGTGGGAGTGAAGGACGGGATTTGTTTTGTTGTTTGATGGACGGTGGGAGTGAAGGACGGGATTTGTTTTGTTGTTTGATGGACGGTGAAAGTGAAGGACGGGATTTGTTTTGTTGTTGATGGACGGTGGGAGTGAAGGACGGGATTTGTTTTGTTGTTTGATGGACGGTGGGAGTGAAGGACGGGATTTGTTTTGTTGTTTGATGGACGGTGAAAGTGAAGGACGGTATTTGTTTTGTTGTTTGATGGACGGTGGGAGTGAAGGACGGGATTTGTTTTGTTGTTGATGGACGTTGGGGGTGAAGGACGGGATTTGTTTTGTTGTTTGATGGACGGTGGGAGTGAAGGATGGGATTTGTTTTGTTGTTGATGGACGGTGGGAGTGAAGGACGGGATTTGTTTTGTTGTTTGATGGATGGTGGGAGTGAAGGACGGGATTTGTTTTGTTGTTGATGGATGGTGGGAATGAAGGACGGGATTTGTTTTGTTGTTTGATGGACAGTGGGAGTGAAGGACGGAATTTGTTTTGTTGTTGATGGACGGTGGGAGTGAAGGATGGGGTTTGTTTTGTTGTTTGATGGACGGTGAAAGTGAAGGACGGGATTTGTTTTGTTGTTTGATGGACGGTGGGAGTGAAGGACGGGATTTGCTTTGTTGTTTGATGGACGGTGGGAGTGAAGGACGGGATTTGTTTTTTGCTGATGGACGATGGGAGTAAAGTACGGGATTTGTTTTGTTGATGGACGGTGGGAGTGAAGGACGGGATTTGTTTTGTTGTTTGATGGACGGTGGGAGTGAAGGACGGAATTTGTTTTGTTGTTTGATGGATGGTGGGAGTGAAGGACGGGATTTGTTTTGTTGTTGATGGACGATGGGAGTGAAGGACGGGATTTGTTTTGTTGTTTGATGGACGGTGGGAGTGAAGGACGGGATTTGTTTTGTTGTTTGATGGACGGTGAAAGTGAAGGACGGGATTTGTTTTGTTGTTTGATGGACGGTGGGAGTGAAGGACGGGATTTGCTTTGTTGTTTGATGGACGGTGGAAGTGAAGGACGGGATTTGTTTTGTTGTTGATGGACGATGGGAGTGAAGGACGGGATTTGTTTTGTTGATGGACGGTGGGAGTGAAGGACGGGATTTGTTTTGTTGTTTGATGGACGGTGGGAGTGAAGGACGGAATTTGTTTTGTTGTTTGATGGACGGTGGGAGTGAAGGACGGGATTTGTTTTGTTGTTTGATGGACGGTGGGAGTGAAGGATGGGATTTGTTTTGTTGCCGATGGACGGTGGGAGTGAAGGACGGGATTTGTTTTGTTGTTTGATGGATGGTGGGAGTGAAGGACGGAATTTGTTTTGTTGTTGATGGATGGTGGGGGTGAAGGGTGGGATTTGTTTTGTTGTTTGATGGACGGTGGGAGTGAAGGACGGGATTTGTTTTGTTGTTTGATGGACGGTGGGAGTGAAGGACGGGATTTGTTTTGTTGTTTGATGGACGGTGGAAGTGAAGCATGGGATTTGTTTTGTTGTTGATGGACGGTGGGAGTGAAGGACGGGATTTGTTTTGTTGTTGATGGACGGTGGGGGTGAAGGACGGGATTTGTTTTGTTGTTTGATGGACGGTGGGAGTGAAGGACGGAATTTGTTTTGTTGTTTGATGGATGGTGGGAGTGAAGGACGGGATTTGTTTTGTTGTTGATGGACGATGGGAGTGAAGGACGGGATTTGTTTTGTTGTTTGATGGACGGTGGGAGTGAAGGACGGGATTTGTTTTGTTGTTTGATGGACGGTGAAAGTGAAGGACGGGATTTGTTTTGTTGTTTGATGGATGGTGGGAGTGAAGGACGGGATTTGTTTTGTTGTTTGATGGACGGTGGAAGTGAAGGACGGGATTTGTTTTGTTGTTGATGGACGATGGGAGTGAAGGACGGGATTTGTTTTGTTGATGGACGGTGGGAGTGAAGGACGGGATTTGTTTTGTTGTTTGATGGACGGTGGGAGTGAAGGACGGAATTTGTTTTGTTGTTTGATGGACGGTGGGAGTGAGGGACGGGATTTGTTTTGTTGTTTGATGCACGGTGGGAGTGAAGGATGGGATTTGTTTTGTTGCTGATGGACGGTGGGAGTGAAGTACGGGATTTGTTTTGTTGTTTGATGGATGGTGGGAGTGAAGGACGGAATTTGTTTTGTTGTTGATGGATGGTGGGGGTGAAGGGTGGGATTTGTTTTGTTGTTTGATGGACGGTGGAAGTGAAGGACGGGATTTGTTTTGTTGTTTGATGGACGGTGGGAGTGAAGGACGGGATTTGTTTTGTTGTTTGATGGACGGTGGAAGTGAAGGATGGGATTTGTTTTGCTGTTGATGGACGGTGGGAGTGAAGGACGGGATTTGTTTTGTTGTTGATGGACGGTGGGGGTGAAGGACGGGATTTGTTTTGTTGTTTGATGGACGGTGGGAGTGAAGGACGGGATTTGTTTTGTTGTTTGATGGACGGTGGGAGTGAAGGACGGGATTTGTTTTGTTGTTGGATGGACGGTGGGAGTGAAGGACCGGATTTGTTTTGTTGTTGATGGACGGTGAGAGTGAAGGACGGGATTTGTTTTGTTGTTGATGGACGGTGGGAGTGAAGGACGGGATTTGTTTTGTTGTTGATGGACGGTGGGAGTGAAGGACGGGATTTGTTTTGTTGTTTGATGGACGGTGAAAGTGAAGGACGGGATTTGTTTTGTTGTTTGATGCACGGTGGGAGTGAAGGACGGGATTTGTTTTGTTGTTGATAGACGGTGGGAGTGAAGGACGGGATTTGTTTTGTTGTTGATAGACGGTGGGAGTGAAGGACGGGATTTGTTTTGTTGTTGATGGACGGTGGGAGTGAAGGATGGGATTTGTTTTGTTGATGGACGGTGGGAGTGAAGGACGGGATTTGTTTTGTTGTTGATGGACGGTGGGAGTGAAGGACGGGATTTGTTTTGTTGTTTGATGGATGGTGGGGGTGAAGGACGGGATTTGTTTTGTTGTTTGAAGGACGGTGGGAGTGAAGGACGGGATTTGTTTTGTTGTTTGATGGACGGTGGGAGTGAAGGACGGGATTTGTTTTGTTGTTTGATGGATGGTGGGAGTGAAGGACGGGATTTGTTTTGTTGTTTGACGGACGGTGGGAGTGAAGGACGGGATTTGTTTTGTTGTTTGATGGACGGTGGGAGTGAAGGACGGGATTTGTTTTGTTGTTTGATGGACGGCGGGAGTGAGGACAGGATTTGTTTTGTTGTTGATGGATGGTGGGAGTGAAGGACGGGATTTGTTTTGTTGTTTGATGGACGGTGGGAGTGAAGGACGGGATTTGTTTTGTTGTTTGATGGACGGTGAGAGTGAAGGACGGGATTTGTTTTGTTGTTGATGGACGGTGGGAGTGAAGGACGGGATTTGTTTTGTTGTTTAATGGACGGTGGGAGTGAGGGACGGGATTTGTTTTGTTGTTTGATGGACGGTGGGAGTGAAGGACGGGATTTGTTTTGTTGTTTGATGGACGGTGGGAGTGAAGGACGGGATTTGTTTTGTTGTTGATGGACGGTGGGAGTGAAGGACGGGATTTGTTTTGTTGTTTGATGGATGGTGGGGGTGAAGGACGGGATTTGTTTTGTTGTTTGAAGGACGGTGGGAGTGAAGGACGGGATTTGTTTTGTTGTTTGATGGACGGTGGGAGTGAAGGACGGGATTTGTTTTGTTGTTTGATGGATGGTGGGAGTGAAGGACGGGATTTGTTTTGTTGTTTGACGGACGGTGGGAGTGAAGGACGGGATTTGTTTTGTTGTTTGATGGACGGTGGGAGTGAAGGACGGGATTTGTTTTGTTGTTTGATGGACGGCGGGAGTGAGGACAGGATTTGTTTTGTTGTTGATGGATGGTGGGAGTGAAGGACGGGATTTGTTTTGTTGTTTGATGGACGGTGGGAGTGAAGGACGGGATTTGTTTTGTTGTTTGATGGACGGTGAGAGTGAAGGACGGGATTTGTTTTGTTGTTGATGGACGGTGGGAGTGAAGGACGGGATTTGTTTTGTTGTTTAAATGACGGTGGGAGTGAGGGACGGGATTTGTTTTGTTGTTTGATGGAGGGTGGGAGTGAAGGACGGGATTTGTTTTGTTGTTTGATGGACGGTGGGAGTGAAGGACGGGATTTGTTTTGTTGTTGATGGATGGTGGGAGTGAAGGACGGGATTTGTTTTGTTGTTGATGGACGGTGAAAGTGAAGGACGGGATTTGTTTTGTTGTTTGATGGACGGTGGGAGTGAAGTACGGGATTTGTTTTGTTGTTTGATGGACGGTGGGAGTGAAGGACAGAATTTGTTTTGTTGTTGATGGACGGTGGGAGTGAAGGACAGCATTTGTTTTGTTGTTGATGGACGGTGGGAGTGAAGGATGGGATTTGTTTTGTTGATGGACGGTGGGAGTGAAGGACGGGATTTGTTTTGTTGTTTGATGGACGGTGGGAGTGAAGGATGGGATTTGTTTTGTTGTTGATGGACGGTGGGAGTGAAGGACGGGATTTGTTTTGTTGTTGATGGACGGTGGGAGTGAAGGACGGGATTTGTTTTGTTGTTCGATGGACGGTGGGAGTGAAGGACGGGATTTGTTTTGTTCTTTGATGGACGGTGGGAGTGAAGGACGGGATTTGTTTTGTTGTTTGATGGATGGTGGGAGAGAAGGATGGGATTTGTTTTCTTGATGGACGGTGGGAGTGAAGGACAGGATTTGTTTTGTTGTTGATGGACGGTGCGAGTGAAGGACGGGATTTGTTTTGTTGTTGATGGACAGTGGAAGTGAAGGACGGGATTTGTTTTGTTGTTGATGGATGGTGGGAGTGAAGGACGGGATTTGTTTTGTTGTTGATGGACAGTGGAAGTGAAGGACGGGATTTGTTTTGTTGTTGATGGACGGTGGGAGTGAAGGACGGGATTTGTTTTGTTGATGGACGGTGGGAGTGAAGGACGGGATTTGTTTTGTTGTTGATGGACGGTGGGAGTGAAGGACGGGATTTGTTTTGTTGTTGATGGACGGTGAGAGTGAAGGACGGGATTTGTTTTGTTGTTTGATGGACGGTGGGGGTGAAGGACGGGATTTGTTTTGTTGTTTGATGGACGGTGGGAGTGAAGGACGGGATTTGTTTTGCTGTTGATGGACGGTGGGAGTGAAGGACGGGATTTGTTTTGTTGTTGATGGACGGTGAGAGTGAAGGACGGGATTTGTTTTGTTGTTTGATGGACGGTGGGGGTGAAGGACGGGATTTGTTTTGTTGTTTGATGGACGGTGGGGGTGAAGGACGGGATTTGTTTTGTTGTTTGATGGACGGTGGGAGTGAAGGACGGGATTTGTTTTGTTGTTTGATGGACGGTGGGAGTGAAGGACGGAATTTGTTTTGTTGTTTGATGGACGGTGGGAGTGAAGGACGGGATTTGTTTTGTTGTTTGATGGACGGTGAAAGTGAAGGACGGGATTTGTTTTGTTCTTTGATGGACGGTGGGAGTGAAGGATGGGATTTGTTTTGTTGTTTGATGGACGGTGGGAGTGAAGGACGGGATTTGTTTTGTTGTTTGATGGACGGTGGGAGTGAAGGACGGGATTTGTTTTGTTGATGGACGGTGGGAGTGAAGGATGGGATTTGTTTTGTTGTTGATGGACGGTGGGAGTGAAGGACGGGATTTCTTTTGTTGTTGATGGACGGTGGGAGCGAAGGACGGGATTTGTTTTGTTGTTGATGGACGGTGGAAGTGAAGGACGGGATTTGTTTTGTTGTTGATGGACGGTGGGAGTGAAGGATGGGATTTGTTTTGTTGTTCATGGACGGTGGGAGTGAAAGACGGGATTTGTTTTGTTGTTGATGGACGGTGGGAGTGAAGGACGGGATTTGTTTTGTTGTTTGATGGACGGTGGGAGTGAAGGACGGGATTTGTTTTGTTGTTGATGGACGGTGGGAGTGAAGGACGGGATTTGTTTTGTTGATGGACAGTGGGAGTGAAGGACGGGATTTGTTTTGTTGCTTGATGGATGGTGGGAGTGAAGGACGGGATTTGTTTTGTTGTTGATGGATGGTGGGAGTGAAGGACGGGATTTGTTTTGTTGTTGATGGATGGTGGGAGTGAAGGACGGGATTTGTTTTGTTGTTTGATGGACGGTGGGAGTGAAGGACGGGATTTGTTTTGTTGTTGATGGATGGTGGGAGTGAAGGACGGGATTTGTTTTGTTGTTGATGGATGGTGGGAGTGAAGGACGGGATTTGTTTTGTTGTTTGATGGACAGTGGGAGTGAAGGACGGAATTTGTTTTGTTGTTGATGGACGGTGGGAGTGAAGGATGGGATTTGTTTTGTTGTTTGATGGACGGTGAACGTGAAGGACGGGATTTGTTTTGTTGTTTGATGGACGGTGGGAGTGAAGGACGGGATTTGTTTTGTTGTTGATGGACGGTGGGAGTGAAGGATGGGATTTGTTTTGTTGTTGATGGACGGTGGGGGTGAAGGACGGGATTTGTTTTGTTGTTGATGGACGGTGGGAGTGAAGGACGGGATTTGTTTTGTTGTTTGATGGACGGTGGGAGTGAAAGACGGGATTTGTTTTGTTGTTTGATGGACGGTGGGAGTGAAGGACGGGATTTGTTTTGTTGTTTGATGGACGGTGGGAGTGAAGGACGGGATTTGTTTTGTTGTTGATGGACGGTGGGGGTGAAGGACGGGATTTGTTTTGTTGTTTGGTGGACGGTGGGAGTGAAGGACGGGATTTGTTTTGTTGTTGATGGACGGTGGGAGTGAAGGACAGGATTTGTTTTGTTGTTGATGGACGGTGGGAGTGAAGGATGGGATTTCTTTTGTTGTTGATGGACGGCGGGGGTGAAGGACGGGATATGTTTTGTTGTTGATGGACGGCGGGAGTGAAGGACGGGATTTGTTTTGTTGTTTGATGGACGGTGGGAGTGAAGGACGGGATTTGTTTTGTTGTTGATGGACAGTGAGAGTGAAGGACGGGATTTGTTTTGTTGTTTGATGGACGGTGGGGGTGAAGGACGGGATTTGTTTTGTTGTTTGATGGACGGTGGGAGTGAAGGACGGGATTTGTTTTGCTGTTGATGGACGGTGGGAGTGAAGGACGGGATTTGTTTTGTTGTTGATGGACGGTGAGAGTGAAGGACGGGATTTGTTTTGTTGTTTGATGGACTGTGGGGGTGAAGGACGGGATTTGTTTTGTTGTTTGATGGACGGTGGGGGTGAAGGACGGGATTTGTTTTGTTGTTTGATGGACGGTGGGGGTGAAGGACGGGATTTGTTTTGTTGTTTGATGGACGGTGGGGGTGAAGGACGGGATTCGTTTTGCTGTTGATGGACGGTGGGAGTGAAGGACGGGATTTCTTTTGTTGTTGATGGACGGTGAGAGTGAAGGACGGGATTTGTTTTGTTGTTTGATGGACGGTGGGGGTGAAGGACGGGATTTGTTTTGTTGTTTGATGGACGGTCGGGGTGAAGGACGGGATTTGTTTTGTTGTTTGATGGAAGGTGGGAGTGAAGGACGGGATTTGTTTTGTTGTTGATGGACGGTGGGAGTAAAGGGTGGGATTTGTTTTGTTGTTTGATGGACGGTGGGAGTGAAGGACGGGATTTGTTTTGTTGTTTGATGGACGGTGAGAGTGAAGGACGGGATTTGTTTTATTGTTGATGGACGGTGGGAGTGAAGGACGGGATTTGTTTTGTTGTTGATGGACGGTGGGAGTGAAGGACGGGATTTGTTTTGTTGTTTGATGGACGGTGGGAGTGAAGGACGGGATTTGTTTTGTTTTGTTGATGGACGGTGAGAGTGAAGGACGGGATTTGTTTTGTTGTTTGATGGACGGTGGGAGTGAAGGACAGGATTTGTTTTGTTGTTGATGGACGGTGGGAGTGAAGGATGGGATTTGTTTTGTTGTTGATGGACGGCGGGGGTGAAGGACGGGATTTGTTTTGTTGTTGATGGACGGCGGGAGTGAAGGACGGGATTTGTTTTGTTGTTTGATGGACGGTGGGAGTGAAGGACGGGATTTGTTTTGTTGTTGATGGACGGTGAGAGTGAAGGACGGGATTTGTTTTGTTGTTTGATGGACGGTGGGGGTGAAGGACGGGATTTGTTTTGTTGTTTGATGGACGGTGGGAGTGAAGGACGGGATTTGCTTTGCTGTTGATGGACGGTGGGAGTGAAGGACGGGATTTGTTTTGTTGTTGATGGACGGTGAGAGTGAAGGACGGGATTTGTTTTGTTGTTTGATGGACGGTGGGGGTGAAGGACGGGATTTGTTTTGTTGTTTGATGGACGGTGGGGGTGAAGGACGGGATTTGTTTTGTTGTTTGATGGACGGTGGGAGTGAAGGACGGGATTTGTTTTGTTGTTTGATGGACGGTGGGAGTGAAGGACGGAATTTGTTTTGTTGTTTGATGGACGGTGGGAGTGAAGGACGGGATTTGTTTTGTTGTTTGGTGGACGGTGAAAGTGAAGGACGGGATTTGTTTTGTTCTTTGATGGACGGTGGGAGTGAAGGATGGGATTTGTTTTGTTGTTTGATGGACGGTGGGAGTGAAGGACGGGATTTGTTTTGTTGTTTGATGGACGGTGGGAGTGAAGGACGGGATTTGTTTTGTTGTTGATGGACGGTGGGAGTGAAGGACGGGATTTGTTTTGTTGATGGACGGTGGGAGTGAAGGATGGGATTTGTTTTGTTGTTGATGGACGGTGGGAGTGAAGGACGGGATTTGTTTTGTTGTTGATGGACGGTGGGAGCGAAGGATGGGATTTGTTTTGTTGTTTGATGGACGGTGGGAGTGAAGGACGGGATTTGTTTTGTTGTTGATGGACGGTGGGAGTGAAGGACGGGATTTGTTTTGTTGTTGATGGACGGTGGGAGTGAAGGACGGGATTTGTTTTGTTGTTTGATGGACGGTGGGAGTGAAGGACGGGATTTGTTTTGTTGTTGATGGACGGTGGGAGTGAAGGACGGGATTTGTTTTGTTGATGGACAGTGGGAGTGAAGGACGGGATTTGTTTTGTTGCTTGATGGATGGTGGGAGTGAAGGACGGGATTTGTTTTGTTGTTGATGGATGGTGGGAGTGAAGGACGGGATTTGTTTTGTTGTTGATGGATGGTGGGAGTGAAGGACGGGATTTGTTTTGTTGTTTGATGGACGGTGGGAGTGAAGGACGGGATTTGTTTTGTTGTTGATGGATGGTGGGAGTGAAGGACGGGATTTGTTTTGTTGTTGATGGATGGTGGGAGTGAAGGACGGGATTTGTTTTGTTGTTTGATGGACAGTGGGAGTGAAGGACGGAATTTGTTTTGTTGTTGATGGACGGTGGGAGTGAAGGATGGGATTTGTTTTGTTGTTTGATGGACGGTGAAAGTGAAGGACGGGATTTGTTTTGTTGTTTGATGGACGGTGGGAGTGAAGGACGGGATTTGTTTTGTTGTTGATGGACGGTGGGAGTGAAGGACGGGATTTGTTTTGTTGTTGATGGACGGTGGGGGTGAAGGACAGGATTTGTTTTGTTGTTGATGGACGGTGGGAGTGAAGGACGGGATTTGTTTTGTTGTTTGATGGACGGTGGGAGTGAAGGACGGGATTTGTTTTGTTGTTTGATGGACGGTGGGAGTGAAGGACGGGATTTGTTTTGTTGTTTGATGGACGGTGGGAGTGAAGGACGGGATTTGTTTTGTTGTTGATGGACGGTGGGGGTGAAGGACGGGATTTGTTTTGTTGTTTGGTGGACGGTGGGAGAGAAGGACGGGATTTGTTTTGTTGTTGATGGACGGTGGGAGTGAAGGACAGGATTTGTTTTGTTGTTGATGGACGGTGGGAGTGAAGGATGGGATTTCTTTTGTTGTTGATGGACGGCGGGGGTGAAGGACGGGATATGTTTTGTTGTTGATGGACGGCGGGAGTGAAGGACGGGATTTGTTTTGTTGTTTGATGGACGGTGGGAGTGAAGGACGGGATTTGTTTTCTTGTTGATGGACAGTGAGAGTGAAGGACGGGATTTGTTTTGTTGTTTGATGGACGGTGGGGGTGAAGGACGGGATTTGTTTTGTTGTTTGATGGACGGTGGGAGTGAAGGACGGGATTTGTTTTGCTGTTGATGGACGGTGGGAGTGAAGGACGGGATTTGTTTTGTTGTTGATGGACGGTGAGAGTGAAGGACGGGATTTGTTTTGTTGTTTGATGGACGGTGGGGGTGAAGGACGGGATTTGTTTTGTTGTTTGATGGACGGTGGGGGTGAAGGACGGGATTTGTTTTGTTGTTTGATGGACGGTGGGGGTGAAGGACGGGATTTGTTTTGTTGTTTGATGGACGGTGGGGGTGAAGGACGGGATTTGTTTTGCTGTTGATGGACGGTGGGAGTGAAGGACGGGATTTGTTTTGTTGTTGATGGACGGTGAGAGTGAAGGACGGGATTTGTTTTGTTGTTTGATGGACGGTGGGGGTGAAGGACGGGATTTGTTTTGTTGTTTGATGGACGGTGGGGGTGAAGGACGGGATGTGTTTTGTTGTTTGATGGACGGTGGGAGTGAAGGACGGGATTTGTTTTGTTGTTTGATGGACGGTGAAAGTGAAGGACGGGATTTGTTTTGTTCTTTGATGGACGGTGGGAGTGAAGGATGGGATTTGTTTTGTTGTTTGATGGACGGTGGGAGTGAAGGACGGGATTTGTTTTGTTGTTTGATGGACGGTGGGAGTGAAGGACGGGATTTGTTTTGTTGTTGATGGACGGTGGGAGTGAAGGACGGGATTTGTTTTGTTGATGGACGGTGGGAGTGAAGGATGGGATTTGTTTTGTTGTTGATGGACGGTGGGAGTGAAGGACGGGATTTGTTTTGTTTTTGATGGACGGTGGGAGCGAAGGACGGGATTTGTTTTGTTGTTGATGGACGGTGGAAGTGAAGGACGGGATTTGTTCTGTTGTTGATGGACGGTGGGAGTGAAGGATGGGATTTGTTTTGTTGTTCATGGACGGTGGGAGTGAAGGACGGGATTTGTTTTGTTGTTGATGGACGGTGGGAGTGAAGAACGGGATTTGTTTTGTTGTTTGATGGACGGTGGGAATGAAGGACGGGATTTGTTTTGTTGTTGATGGACGGTGGGAGTGAAGGACGGGATTTGTTTTGTTGATGGACAGTGGGAGTGAAGGACGGGATTTGTTTTGTTGCTTGATGGATGGTGGGAGTGAAGGACGGGATTTGTTTTGTTGTTGATGGATGGTGGGATTGAAGGACGGGATTTGTTTTGTTGTTGATGGATGGTGGGAGTGAAGGACGGGATTTGTTTTGTTGTTTGATGGACGGTGGGAGTGAAGGACGGGATTTGTTTTGTTGTTGATGGATGGTGGGAGTGAAGGAGGGGATTTGCTTTGTTGTTGATGGATGGTGGGAGTGAAGGACGGGATTTGTTTTGTTGTTTGATGGACAGTGGGAGTGAAGGACGGAATTTGTTTTGTTGTTGATGGACGGTGGGAGTGAAGGATGGGATTTGTTTTGTTGTTTGATGGACGGTGAAAGTGAAGGACGGGATTTGTTTTGTTGTTTGATGGACGGTGGGAGTGAAGGACGGGATTTGTTTTGTTGTTGATGGACGGTGGGAGTGAAGGATGGGATTTGTTTTGTTGTTTGATGGATGGTGAAAGTGAAGGACGGGATTTGTTTTGTTGTTTGATGGACGGTGGGAGTGAAGGACGGGATTTGTTTTGTTGTTGATGGACGGTGGGAGTGAAGGATGAGATTTGTTTTGTTGTTGATGGACGGTGGGGGTGAAGGACGGGATATGTTTTGTTGTTGATGGATGGTGGGAGTGAAGGACGGGATTTGTTTTGTTGTTTGATGGACGGTGGGAGTGAAGGAAGGGATTTGTTTTGTTGTTTGATGGACGGTGGGAGTGAAGGACGGGATTTGTTTTGTTGTTTGATGGACGGTGGGAGTGAAGGACGGGATTTGTTTTGTTGTTGATGGACGGTGGGGGTGAAGGACGGGATTTGTTTTGTTGTTTGGTGGACGGTGGGAGTGAAGGACGGGATTTGTTTTGTTGTTGATGGACGGTGGGAGTGAAGGACAGGATTTGTTTTTTTGTTGATGGACGGTGGGAGTGAAGGATGGGATTTCTTTTGTTGTTGATGGACGGCGGGGGTGAAGGACGGGATATGTTTTGTTGTTGATGGACGGCGGGAGTGAAGGACGGGATTTGTTTTGTTGTTTGATGGACGGTGGGAGTGAAGGACGGGATTTGTTTTGTTGTTGATGGACAGTGAGAGTGAAGGACGGGATTTGTTTTGTTGTTTGATGGACGGTGGGGGTGAAGGACGGGATTTGTTTTGTTGTTTGATGGACGGTGGGAGTGAAGGACGGGATTTGTTTTGTTGTTGATGGACGGTGAGAGTGAAGGACGGGATTTGTTTTGTTGTTTGATGGACGGTGGGGGTGAAGGACGGGATTTGTTTTGTTGTTTGATGGACGGTGGGGGTGAAGGACGGGATTTGTTTTGTTGTTTGATGGACGGTGGGAGTGAAGGACGGGATTTGTTTTGTTGTTTGATGGACGGTGGGAGTGAAGGACGGGATTTGTTTTGTTGTTTGATGGACGGTGGGAGTGAAGGACGGGATTTGTTTTGTTGTTTGATGGACGGTGAAAGTGAAGGACGGGATTTGTTTTGTTGTTTGATGGACGGTGGGAGTGAAGGACGGGATTTGTTTTGTTGATGGACGGTGGGAGTGAAGGATGGGATTTGTTTTGTTGTTGATGGATGGTGGGAGTGAAGGACGGGATTTGTTTTGTTGTTGATGGACGGTGGGGGTGAAGGACGGGATTTGTTTTGCTGTTGATGGACGGTGGGAGTGAAGGACGGGATTTGTTTTGTTGTTGATGGACGGTGGGGGTGAAGGACGGGATTTGTTTTGTTGTTTGGTGGACGGTGGGAGTGAAGGACGGGATTTGTTTTGTTGTTTGATGGACGGTGGGAGTGAAGGACGGGATTTGTTTTGTTGTTTGATGGACGGTGGGAGTGAAGGACGGGATTTGTTTTGTTGTTGATGGACGGTGGGGGTGAAGGACGGGATTTGTTTTGTTGTTTGATGGACGGTGGGAGTGAAGGATGGGATTTGTTTTGTTGTTGATGGACGGTGGGAGTGAAGGACGGGATTTGTTTTGTTGTTTGATGGACGGTGAGAGTGAAGGACGGGATTTGTTCTGTTGTTGATGGACGGTGGGAGTGAAGGACGGGATTTGTTTTGTTGTTGATGGACGGTGGGAGTGAAGGACGGGATTTGTTTTGTTGTTTGATGGACGGTGAAAGTGAAGGACGGGATTTGTTTTGTTGTTTGATGCACGGTGGGAGTGAAGGACGGGATTTGTTTTGTTGTTGATGGACGGTGGGAGTGAAGGACGGGATTTGTTTTGTTGTTGATGGACGGTGGGAGTGAAGGACGGGATTTGTTTTGTTGTTTGATGGACGGTGAAAGTGAAGGACGGGATTTGTTTTGTTGTTTGATGGACGGTGGGAGTGAAGGACGGGATTTGTTTTGTTGTTGATGGACGGTGGGAGTGAAGGACGGGATTTGTTTTGTTGTTGATGGACGGTGGGGGTGAAGGACAGGATTTGTTTTGTTGTTTGATGTACGGTGGGAGTGAAGGACGGGATTTGTTTTGTTGTTGATGGACGGTGGGGGTGAAGGACGGGATTTGTTTTGTTGTTTGATGGACGGTGGGAGTGAAGGACGGGATTTGTTTTGTTGTTTGATGTACGGTGGGAGTGAAGGACGGGATTTGTTTTGTTGTTGATGGACGGTGGGGGTGAAGGACGGGATTTGTTTTGTTGTTTGGTGGACGGTGGGAGTGAAGGACGGGATTTGTTTTGTTGTTGATGGACGGTGGGAGTGAAGGACAGGATTTGTTTTGTTGTTTGATGGACGGTGAAAGTGAAGGACGGGATTTGTTTTGTTGTTTGATGCACGGTGGGAGTGAAGGACGGGATTTGTTTTGTTGTTGATGGACGGTGGGAGTGAAGGACGGGATTTGTTTTGTTGTTGATGGACGGTGGGAGTGAAGGACGGGATTTGTTTTGTTGTTTGATGGACGGTGAAAGTGAAGGACGGGATTTGTTTTGTTGTTTGATGGACGGTGGGAGTGAAGGACGGGATTTGTTTTGTTGTTGATGGACGGTGGGAGTGAAGGACGGGATTTGTTTTGTTGTTGATGGACGGTGGGGGTGAAGGACAGGATTTGTTTTGTTGTTTGATGTACGGTGGGAGTGAAGGACGGGATTTGTTTTGTTGTTGATGGACGGTGGGGGTGAAGGACGGGATTTGTTTTGTTGTTTGATGGACGGTGGGAGTGAAGGACGGGATTTGTTTTGTTGTTTGATGTACGGTGGGAGTGAAGGACGGGATTTGTTTTGTTGTTGATGGACGGTGGGGGTGAAGGACGGGATTTGTTTTGTTGTTTGGTGGACGGTGGGAGTGAAGGACGGGATTTGTTTTGTTGTTGATGGACGGTGGGAGTGAAGGACAGGATTTGTTTTGTTGTTGATGGACGGTGGGAGTGAAGGATGGGATTTCTTTTGTTGTTGATGGACGGCGGGGGTGAAGGACGGGATATGTTTTGTTGTTGATGGACGGCGGGAGTGAAGGACGGGATTTGTTTTGTTGTTTGATGGACGGTGGGAGTGAAGGACGGGATTTGTTTTCTTGTTGATGGACAGTGGGAGTGAAGGACGGGATTGGTTTTGTTGTTGATGGACGGTGAGAGTGAAGGACGGGATTTGTTTTGTTGTTTGATGGACGGTGGGGGTGAAGGACGGGATTTGTTTTGTTGTTTGATGGACGGTGGGGGTGAAGGACGGGATGTGTTTTGTTGTTTGATGGACGGTGGGAGTGAAGGACGGGATTTGTTTTGTTGTTTGATGGACGGTGAAAGTGAAGGACGGGATTTGTTTTGTTCTTTGATGGACGGTGGGAGTGAAGGATGGGATTTGTTTTGTTGTTTGATGGACGGTGGGAGTGAAGGACGGGATTTGTTTTGTTGTTTGATGGACGGTGGGAGTGAAGGACGGGATTTGTTTTGTTGTTTGATGGACGGTGGGAGTGAAGGACGGGATTTGTTTTGTTGTTTGATGGACGGTGGGAGTGAAGGACGGGATTTGTTTTGTTGTTTGATGGACGGTGAAAGTGAAGGACGGGATTTGTTTTGTTGTTTGATGGACGGTGGGAGTGAAGGACGGGATTTGTTTTGTTGATGGACGGTGGGAGTGAAGGATGGGATTTGTTTTGTTGTTGATGGATGGTGGGAGTGAAGGACGGGATTTGTTTTGTTGTTGATGGACGGTGGGGGTGAAGGACGGGATTTGTTTTGCTGTTGATGGACGGTGGGAGTGAAGGACGGGATTTGTTTTGTTGTTGATGGACGGTGGGGGTGAAGGACGGGATTTGTTTTGTTGTTTGGTGGACGGTGGGAGTGAAGGACGGGATTTGTTTTGTTGTCTGATGGACGGTGGGAGTGAAGGACGGGATTTGTTTTGTTGTTTGATGGACGGTGGGAGTGAAGGACGGGATTTGTTTTGTTGTTGATGGACGGTGGGAGTGAAGGATGGGATTTGTTTTGTTGTTGATGGACGGTGGGAGTGAAGGACGGGATTTGTTTTGTTGTTTGATGGACGGTGAGAGTGAAGGACGGGATTTGTTTTGTTGTTGATGGACGGTGGGAGTGAAGGACGGGATTTGTTTTGTTGTTGATGGACGGTGGGAGTGAAGGACGGGATTTGTTTTGTTGTTTGATGGACGGTGAAAGTGAAGGACGGGATTTGTTTTGTTGTTTGATGCACGGTGGGAGTGAAGGACGGGATTTGTTTTGTTGTTGATGGACGGTGGGAGTGAAGGACGGGATTTGTTTTGTTGTTGATGGACGGTGGGAGTGAAGGACGGGATTTGTTTTGTTGTTTGATGGACGGTGAAAGTGAAGGACGGGATTTGTTTTGTTGTTTGATGGACGGTGGGAGTGAAGGACGGGATTTGTTTTGTTGTTGATGGACGGTGGGAGTGAAGGACGGGATTTGTTTTGTTGTTGATGGACGGTGGGGGTGAAGGACAGGATTTGTTTTGTTGTTGATGGACGGTGGGAGTGAAGGACGGGATTTGTTTTGTTGTTTGATGGACGGTGGGAGTGAAGGACGGGATTTGTTTTGTTGTTTGATGGACGGTGGGAGTGAAGGACGGGATTTGTTTTGTTGTTTGATGGACGGTGGGAGTGAAGGACGGGATTTGTTTTGTTGTTGATGGACGGTGGGGGTGAAGGACGGGATTTGTTTTGTTGTTTGGTGGACGGTGGGAGTGAAGGACGGGATTTGTTTTGTTGTTGATGGACGGTGGGAGTGAAGGACAGGATTTGTTTTGTTGTTGATGGACGGTGGGAGTGAAGGATGGGATTTCTTTTGTTGTTGATGGACGGCGGGGGTGAAGGACGGGATATGTTTTGTTGTTGATGGACGGCGGGAGTGAAGGACGGGATTTGTTTTGTTGTTTGATGGACGGTGGGAGTGAAGGACGGGATTTGTTTTCTTGTTGATGGACAGTGAGAGTGAAGGACGGGATTTGTTTTGTTGTTTGATGGACGGTGGGGGTGAAGGACGGGATTTGTTTTGTTGTTTGATGGACGGTGGGAGTGAAGGACGGGATTTGTTTTGCTGTTGATGGACGGTGGGAGTGAAGGACGGGATTTGTTTTGTTGTTGATGGACGGTGAGAGTGAAGGACGGGATTTGTTTTGTTGTTTGATGGACGGTGGGGGTGAAGGACGGGATTTGTTTTGTTGTTTGATGGACGGTGGGGGTGAAGGACGGGATTTGTTTTGTTGTTTGATGGACGGTGGGGGTGAAGGACGGGATTTGTTTTGTTGTTTGATGGACGGTGGGGGTGAAGGACGGGATTTGTTTTGCTGTTGATGGACGGTGGGAGTGAAGGACGGGATTTGTTTTGTTGTTGATGGACGGTGAGAGTGAAGGACGGGATTTGTTTTGTTGTTTGATGGACGGTGGGGGTGAAGGACGGGATTTGTTTTGTTGTTTGATGGACGGTGGGGGTGAACTGACGGGATGTGTTTTGTTGTTTGATGGACGGTGGGAGTGAAGGACGGGATTTGTTTTGTTGTTTGATGGACGGTGAAAGTGAAGGACGGGATTTGTTTTGTTCTTTGATGGACGGTGGGAGTGAAGGATGGGATTTGTTTTGTTGTTTGATGGACGGTGGGAGTGAAGGACGGGATTTGTTTTGTTGTTTGATGGACGGTGGGAGTGAAGGACGGGATTTGTTTTGTTGTTGATGGACGGTGGGAGTGAAGGACGGGATTTGTTTTGTTGATGGACGGTGGGAGTGAAGGATGGGATTTGTTTTGTTGTTGATGGACGGTGGGAGTGAAGGACGGGATTTGTTTTGTTGTTGATGGACGGTGGGAGCGAAGGACGGGATTTGTTTTGTTGTTGATGGACGGTGGAAGTGAAGGACGGGATTTGTTCTGTTGTTGATGGACGGTGGGAGTGAAGGATGGGATTTGTTTTGTTGTTCATGGACGGTGGGAGTGAAGGACGGGATTTGTTTTGTTGTTGATGGACGGTGGGAGTGAAGAACGGGATTTGTTTTGTTGTTTGATGGACGGTGGGAATGAAGGACGGGATTTGTTTTGTTGTTGATGGACGGTGGGAGTGAAGGACGGGATTTGTTTTGTTGATGGACAGTGGGAGTGAAGGACGGGATTTGTTTTGTTGCTTGATGGATGGTGGGAGTGAAGGACGGGATTTGTTTTGTTGTTGATGGATGGTGGGATTGAAGGACGGGATTTGTTTTGTTGTTGATGGATGGTGGGAGTGAAGGACGGGATTTGTTTTGTTGTTTGATGGACGGTGGGAGTGAAGGACGGGATTTGTTTTGTTGTTGATGGATGGTGGGAGTGAAGGACGGGATTTGTTTTGTTGTTGATGGATGGTGGGAGTGAAGGACGGGATTTGTTTTGTTGTTTGATGGACAGTGGGAGTGAAGGACGGAATTTGTTTTGTTGTTGATGGACGGTGGGAGTGAAGGATGGGATTTGTTTTGTTGTTTGATGGACGGTGAAAGTGAAGGACGGGATTTGTTTTGTTGTTTGATGGACGGTGGGAGTGAAGGACGGGATTTGTTTTGTTGTTGATGGACGGTGGGAGTGAAGGATGGGATTTGTTTTGTTGTTTGATGGATGGTGAAAGTGAAGGACGGGATTTGTTTTGTTGTTTGATGGACGGTGGGAGTGAAGGACGGGATTTGTTTTGTTGTTGATGGACGGTGGGAGTGAAGGATGAGATTTGTTTTGTTGTTGATGGACGGTGGGGGTGAAGGACGGGATATGTTTTGTTGTTGATGGACGGTGGGAGTGAAGGACGGGATTTGTTTTGTTGTTTGATGGACGGTGGGAGTGAAGGAAGGGATTTGTTTTGTTGTTTGATGGACGGTGGGAGTGAAGGACGGGATTTGTTTTGTTGTTTGATGGACGGTGGGAGTGAAGGACGGGATTTGTTTTGTTGTTGATGGACGGTGGGGGTGAAGGACGGGATTTGTTTTGTTGTTTGGTGGACGGTGGGAGTGAAGGACGGGATTTGTTTTGTTGTTGATGGACGGTGGGAGTGAAGGACAGGATTTGTTTTTTTGTTGATGGACGGTGGGAGTGAAGGATGGGATTTCTTTTGTTGTTGATGGACGGCGGGGGTGAAGGACGGGATATGTTTTGTTGTTGATGGACGGCGGGAGTGAAGGACGGGATTTGTTTTGTTGTTTGATGGACGGTGGGAGTGAAGGACGGGATTTGTTTTGTTGTTGATGGACAGTGAGAGTGAAGGACGGGATTTGTTTTGTTGTTTGATGGACGGTGGGGGTGAAGGACGGGATTTGTTTTGTTGTTTGATGGACGGTGGGAGTGAAGGACGGGATTTGTTTTGTTGTTGATGGACGGTGAGCGTGAAGGACGGGATTTGTTTTGTTGTTTGATGGACGGTGGGGGTGAAGGACGGGATTTGTTTTGTTGTTTGATGGACGGTGGGGGTGAAGGACGGGATTTGTTTTGTTGTTTGATGGACGGTGGGAGTGAAGGACGGGATTTGTTTTGTTGTTTGATGGACGGTGGGAGTGAAGGACGGGATTTGTTTTGTTGTTTGATGGACGGTGGGAGTGAAGGACGGGATTTGTTTTGTTGTTTGATGGACGGTGAGAGTGAAGGACGGGATTTGTTTTGTTGTTTGATGGACGGTGGGAGTGAAGGACGGGATTTGTTTTGTTGATGGACGGTGGGAGTGAAGGATGGGATTTGTTTTGTTGTTGATGGATGGTGGGAGTGAAGGACGGGATTTGTTTTGTTGTTGATGGACGGTGGGGGTGAAGGACGGGATTTGTTTTGCTGTTGATGGACGGTGGGAGTGAAGGACGGGATTTGTTTTGTTGTTGATGGACGGTGGGGGTGAAGGACGGGATTTGTTTTGTTGTTTGGTGGACGGTGGGAGTGAAGGACGGGATTTGTTTTGTTGTTTGATGGACGGTGGGAGTGAAGGACGGGATTTGTTTTGTTGTTTGATGGACGGTGGGAGTGAAGGACGGGATTTGTTTTGTTGTTTGATGGACGGTGGGAGTGAAGGATGGGATTTGTTTTGTTGTTGATGGACGGTGGGAGTGAAGGACGGGATTTGTTTTGTTGTTTGATGGACGGTGAGAGTGAAGGACGGGATTTGTTTTGTTGTTGATGGACGGTGGGAGTGAAGGACGGGATTTGTTTTGTTGTTGATGGACGGTGGGAGTGAAGGACGGGATTTGTTTTGTTGTTTGATGGACGGTGAAAGTGAAGGACGGGATTTGTTTTGTTGTTTGATGCACGGTGGGAGTGAAGGACGGGATTTGTTTTGTTGTTGATGGACGGTGGGAGTGAAGGACGGGATTTGTTTTGTTGTTGATGGACGGTGGGAGTGAAGGACGGGATTTGTTTTGTTGTTTGATGGATGGTGGGGGTGAAGGACGGGATTTGTTTTGTTGTTTGAAGGACGGTGGGAGTGAAGGACGGGATTTGTTTTGTTGTTTGATGGACGGTGGGAGTGAAGGACGGGATTTGTTTTGTTGTTTGATGGATGGTGGGAGTGAAGGACGGGATTTGTTTTGTTGTTTGATGGACGGTGGGAGTGAAGGACGGGATTTGTTTTGTTGTTTGATGGACGGTGGGAGTGAAGGACGGGATTTGTTTTCTTGTTTGATGGACGGCGGGAGTGAGGACAGGATTTGTTTTGTTGTTGATGGATGGTGGGAGTGAAGGACGGGATTTGTTTTGTTGTTTGATGGACGGTGGGAGTGAAGGACGGGATTTGTTTTGTTGTTGATGGACAGTGAGAGTGAAGGACGGGATTTGTTTTGTTGTTTGATGGACGGTGGGGGTGAAGGACGGGATTTGTTTTGTTGTTTGATGGACGGTGGGAGTGAAGGACGGGATTTGTTTTGTTGTTGATGGACGGTGAGAGTGAAGGACGGGATTTGTTTTGTTGTTTGATGGACGGTGGGGGTGAAGGACGGGATTTGTTTTGTTGTTTGATGGACGGTGGGGGTGAAGGACGGGATTTGTTTTGTTGTTTGATGGACGGTGGGAGTGAAGGACGGGATTTGTTTTGTTGTTTGATGGACGGTGGGAGTGAAGGACGGGATTTGTTTTGTTGTTTGATGGACGGTGGGAGTGAAGGACGGGATTTGTTTTGTTGTTTGATGGACGGTGAAAGTGAAGGACGGGATTTGTTTTGTTGTTTGATGGACGGTGGGAGTGAAGGACGGGATTTGTTTTGTTGATGGACGGTGGGAGTGAAGGATGGGATTTGTTTTGTTGTTGATGGATGGTGGGAGTGAAGGACGGGATTTGTTTTGTTGTTGATGGACGGTGGGGGTGAAGGACGGGATTTGTTTTGCTGTTGATGGACGGTGGGAGTGAAGGACGGGATTTGTTTTGTTGTTGATGGACGGTGGGGGTGAAGGACGGGATTTGTTTTGTTGTTTGGTGGACGGTGGGAGTGAAGGACGGGATTTGTTTTGTTGTTTGATGGACGGTGGGAGTGAAGGACGGGATTTGTTTTGTTGTTTGATGGATGGTGGGAGTGAAGGACGGGATTTGTTTTGTTGTTTGATGGACGGTGGGAGTGAAGGATGGGATTTGTTTTGTTGTTGATGGACGGTGGGAGTGAAGGACGGGATTTGTTTTGTTGTTTGATGGACGGTGAGAGTGAAGGACGGGATTTGTTTTGTTGTTGATGGACGGTGGGAGTGAAGGACGGGATTTGTTTTGTTGTTGATGGACGGTGGGAGTGAAGGACGGGATTTGTTTTGTTGTTTGATGGACGGTGAAAGTGAAGGACGGGATTTGTTTTGTTGTTTGATGCACGGTGGGAGTGAAGGACGGGATTTGTTTTGTTGTTGATGGACGGTGGGAGTGAAGGACGGGATTTGTTTTGTTGTTGATGGACGGTGGGAGTGAAGGACGGGATTTGTTTTGTTGTTTGATGGATGGTGGGGGTGAAGGACGGGATTTGTTTTGTTGTTTGAAGGACGGTGGGAGTGAAGGACGGGATTTGTTTTGTTGTTTGATGGACGGTGGGAGTGAAGGACGGGATTTGTTTTGTTGTTTGATGGATGGTGGGAGTGAAGGACGGGATTTGTTTTGTTGTTTGATGGACGGTGGGAGTGAAGGACGGGATTTGTTTTGTTGTTTGATGGACGGTGGGAGTGAAGGACGGGATTTGTTTTCTTGTTTGATGGACGGCGGGAGTGAGGACAGGATTTGTTTTGTTGTTGATGGATGGTGGGAGTGAAGGACGGGATTTGTTTTGTTGTTTGATGGACGGTGGGAGTGAAGGACGGGATTTGTTTTGTTGTTTGATGGACGGTGAGAGTGAAGGACGGGATTTGTTTTGTTGTTGATGGACGGTGGGAGTGAAGGACGGGATTTGTTTTGTTGTTTAATGGACGGTGGGAGTGAGGGACGGGATTTGTTTTGTTGTTTGATGGACGGTGGGAGTGAAGGATGGGATTTGTTTTGTTGTTTGATGGACGGTGGGAGTTAAGGACGGGATTTGTTTTGTTGTTTGATGGACGGTGTGAGTGAAGGACGGGATTTGTTCTGTTGTTGATGGACGGAGGGAGTGAAGGACGGGATTTGTTTTGTTGTCTGATGGACGGTGGGAGTGAAGGACGGGATTTGTTTTGTTCTTGATGGACGGTGGGGGTGAAGGACGGGATTTGTTTTGTTGTTGATGGACGGTGAAAGTGAAGGACGGGATTTGTTTTGTTGTTTGATGGACGGTGGGAGTGAAGTACGGGATTTGTTTTGTTGTTTGATGGACGGTGGGAGTGAAGGACAGAATTTGTTTTGTTGTTGATGGACGGTGGGAGTGAAGGACAGCATTTGTTTTGTTGTTGATGGACGGTGGGAGTGAAGGATGGGATTTGTTTTGTTGATGGACGGTGGGAGTGAAGGACCGGATTTGTTTTGTTGTTTGATGGACGGTGGGAGTGAAGGATGGGATTTGTTTTGTTGTTGCTGGACGGTGGGAGTGAAGGACGGGATTTGTTTTCTTGTTGATGGACGGTGGGAGTGAAGGACGGAATTTGTTTTGTTGTTTGATGGACGGTGGGAGTGAAGGACGGGATTTGTTTTGTTCTTTGATGGACGGTGGGAGTGAAGGACGGGATTTGTTTTCTTGTTTGATGGATGGTGGGAGTGAAGGATGGGATTTGTTTTCTTGATGGACGGTGCGAGTGAAGGACAGGATTTGTTTTGTTGTTGATGGACGGTGCGAGTGAAGGACGGGATTTGTTTTGTTGTTGATGGACAGTGGAAGTGAAGGACGGGATTTGTTTTGTTGTTGATGGATGGTGGGAGTGAAGGACGGGATTTGTTTTGTTGTTGATGGACAGTGGAAGTGAAGGACGGGATTTGTTTTGTTGTTGATGGACGGTGGGAGTGAAGGACGGGATTTGTTTTGTTGATGGACGGTGGGAGTGAAGGACGGGATTTGTTTTGTTGTTGATGGACGGTGGGAGTGAAGGACGGGATTTGTTTTGTTGTTGATGGACCGCGGGAGTGAAGGACGGGATTTGTTTTGTTGTTTGATGGACGGTGAGAGTGAAGGACGGGATTTGTTTTCTTGTTTGATGGACGGTGGGAGTGAAGGATGGGATTTGTTTTGTTGTTGATGGACGGTGGGAGTGAAGGACGGGATTTGTTTTGTTGTTTGATGGACGGTGGGAGTGAAGGACGGGATTTGTTTTGTTGTTGATGGACGGTGGGAGTGAAGGACGGGATTTGTTTTGTTGATGGACGGTGGGAGTGAAGGACGGGATTTGTTTTGTTGTTGATGGACGGTGGGAGTGAAGGACGGGATTTGTTTTGTTGTTGATGGACGGTGAGAGTGAAGGACGGGATTTGTTTTGTTGTTGTTGGACGGTGGGAGTGAAGGACGGGATTTCTTTTGTTGTTGATGGACGGTGGGAGTGAAGGACGGGATTTGTTTTGTTGTTGATGGACGGTGAGAGTGAAGGACGGGATTTGTTTTGTTGTTCATGGACGGTGGGAGTGAAGGACGGGATTTGTTTTGTTGTTTGCTGGACGGTGGGAGTGAAGGATGGGATTTGTTTTGTTGTTTGATGGACGGTGGGAGTGAAGGACGGGATTTGTTTTGTTGTTTGATGGACGGTGGGAGTGAAGGACGGGATTTGTTTTGTTGTTTGATGGATGGTGAAAGTGAAGGACGGGATTTGTTTTGTTGTTTGATGCACGGTGGGAGTGAAGGACGGGATTTGTTTTGTTGTTGATGGACGGTGGGAGTGAAGGACGGGATTTGTTTTGTTGTTTGATGGACGGTGAAAGTGAAGGACGGGATTTGTTTTGTTGTTTGATGGACGGTGGGAGTGAAGGACGGGATTTGCTTTGTTGTTGATGGACGGTGGGACTGAAGGATGGGATTTGTTTTGTTGTTGATGGATGGTGAGAGTGAAGGATGGGATTTGTTTTGTTGTTGATGGATGGTGGGAGTGAAGGACGGGATTTGTTTTGTTGTTGATGGATGGTGGGAGTGAAGGACGGGATTTGTTTCGTTGATGGACAGTGGGAGTGAAGGACGGGATTTGTTTTGTTGTTTGATGGACGGTGGGAGTGAAGGACGGGATTTGTTTTGTTGTTGATGGACGGTGGGAGTGAAGGACGGGATTTGTTTTGTTGTTGATGGACGGTGGGAGTGAAGGACGGGATTTGTTTTGTTGTTGATGGACGGTGGGAGTGAAGGACGGGATTTGTTTTGTTGTTTGATGGACGGTGGGAGTGAAGGATGGGATTTGTTTTGTTGTTTGATGGACGGTGGAAGTGAAGGACGGGATTTGTTTTGTTGATGGATGGTGGGAGTGAAGGACAGGATTTGTTTTGTTGTTGATGGACGGTGGGAGTGAAGGACAGGATTCGTTTTGTTGTTGATGGACGGTGGGAGTGAAGGACAGGATTTGTTTTGTTGTTGATGGACGGTGGGAGTGAAGGACGGGATTTGTTTTGTTGTTGCTGGACGGTGGAAGTGAAGGACGGGATTTGTTCTGTTGTTGATGGATGGTGGGAGTGAAGGACGGGATTTGTTTTGTTGTTTGATGGATGGTGGGAGTGAAGGACGGGATTTGTTTTGTTGTTGATGGACGGTGGAAGTGAAGGACGGGATTTGTTTTGTTGTTGATGGACGGTGGGAGTGAAGGACGGGATTTCTTTTGTTGTTGATGGACGGTGAGAGTGAAGGACGGGATTTGCTTTCTTGATGGACGGTGGGAGTGAAGGACGGGATTTGTTTTGTTGATGGACGGTGGGAGTGAAGGACGGAATTTCTTTTGTTGTTTGATGGACGGTGGGAGTGAAGGACGGGATTTGTTTTGTTGTTGATGGACGGTGGGAGTGAAGGACGGGATTTGTTTTGTTGTTTGATGGACGGTGAGAGTGAAGGACGGGATTTGTTTTGTTGTTTGATGGACGGTGGGAGTGAAGGATGGGATTTGTTTTGTTGTTGATGGACGGTGGGAGTGAAGGACGGGATTTGTTTTGTTGTTTGATGGACGGTGGGAGTGAAGGACGGGATTTGTTTTGTTGTTGATGGACGGTGGGAGTGAAGGATGGGATTTGTTTTGTTGTTTGATGGATGGTGAAAGTGAAGGACGGGATTTGTTTTGTTGTTTGATGGACGGTGGGAGTGAAGGACGGGATTTGTTTTGTTGTTGATGGACGGTGGGAGTGAAGGATGAGATTTGTTTTGTTGTTGATGGACGGTGGGGGTGAAGGACGGGATATGTTTTGTTGTTGATGGACGGTGGGAGTGAAGGACGGGATTTGTTTTGTTGTTTGATGGACGGTGGGAGTGAAGGAAGGGATTTGTTTTGTTGTTTGATGGACGGTGGGAGTGAAGGACGGGATTTGTTTTGTTGTTTGATGGACGGTGGGAGTGAAGGACGGGATTTGTTTTGTTGTTGATGGACGGTGGGGGTGAAGGACGGGATTTGTTTTGTTGTTTGGTGGACGGTGGGAGTGAAGGACGGGATTTGTTTTGTTGTTGATGGACGGTGGGAGTGAAGGACGGGATTTGTTTTGTTGTTGATGGATGGTGGGAGTGAAGGACGGGATTTGTTTCGTTGATGGACAGTGGGAGTGAAGGACGGGATTTGTTTTGTTGTTTGATGGACGGTGGGAGTGAAGGACGGGATTTGTTTTGTTGTTGATGGACGGTGGGAGTGAAGGACGGGATTTGTTTTGTTGTTGATGGACGGTGGGAGTGAAGGACGGGATTTGTTTTGTTGTTGATGGACGGTGGGAGTGAAGGACGGGATTTGTTTTGTTGTTTGATGGACGGTGGGAGTGAAGGATGGGATTTGTTTTGTTGTTTGATGGACGGTGGAAGTGAAGGACGGGATTTGTTTTGTTGATGGATGGTGGGAGTGAAGGACAGGATTTGTTTTGTTGTTGATGGACGGTGGGAGTGAAGGACAGGATTCGTTTTGTTGTTGATGGACGGTGGGAGTGAAGGACAGGATTTGTTTTGTTGTTGATGGACGGTGGGAGTGAAGGACGGGATTTGTTTTGTTGTTGCTGGACGGTGGAAGTGAAGGACGGGATTTGTTCTGTTGTTGATGGATGGTGGGAGTGAAGGACGGGATTTGTTTTGTTGTTGATGGACGGTGGAAGTGAAGGACGGGATTTGTTTTGTTGTTGATGGACGGTGGGAGTGAAGGACGGGATTTCTTTTGTTGTTGATGGACGGTGAGAGTGAAGGACGGGATTTGCTTTCTTGATGGACGGTGGGAGTGAAGGACGGGATTTGTTTTGTTGATGGACGGTGGGAGTGAAGGACGGAATTTCTTTTGTTGTTTGATGGACGGTGGGAGTGAAGGACGGGATTTGTTTTGTTGTTGATGGACGGTGGGAGTGAAGGACGGGATTTGTTTTGTTGTTTGATGGACGGTGAGAGTGAAGGACGGGATTTGTTTTGTTGTTTGATGGACGGTGGGAGTGAAGGATGGGATTTGTTTTGTTGTTGATGGACGGTGGGAGTGAAGGACGGGATTTGTTTTGTTGTTTGATGGACGGTGGGAGTGAAGGACGGGATTTGTTTTGTTGTTGATGGACGGTGGGAGTGAAGGATGGGATTTGTTTTGTTGTTTGATGGATGGTGAAAGTGAAGGACGGGATTTGTTTTGTTGTTTGATGGACGGTGGGAGTGAAGGACGGGATTTGTTTTGTTGTTGATGGACGGTGGGAGTGAAGGATGAGATTTGTTTTGTTGTTGATGGACGGTGGGGGTGAAGGACGGGATATGTTTTGTTGTTGATGGACGGTGGGAGTGAAGGACGGGATTTGTTTTGTTGTTTGATGGACGGTGGGAGTGAAGGAAGGGATTTGTTTTGTTGTTTGATGGACGGTGGGAGTGAAGGACGGGATTTGTTTTGTTGTTTGATGGACGGTGGGAGTGAAGGACGGGATTTGTTTTGTTGTTGATGGACGGTGGGGGTGAAGGACGGGATTTGTTTTGTTGTTTGGTGGACGGTGGGAGTGAAGGACGGGATTTGTTTTGTTGTTGATGGACGGTGGGAGTGAAGGACAGGATTTGTTTTGTTGTTGATGGACGGTGGGAGTGAAGGATGGGATTTCTTTTGTTGTTGATGGACGGCGGGGGTGAAGGACGGGATATGTTTTGTTGTTGATGGACGGCGGGAGTGAAGGACGGGATTTGTTTTGTTGTTTGATGGACGGTGGGAGTGAAGGACGGGATTTGTTTTGTTGTTGATGGACAGTGAGAGTGAAGGACGGGATTTGTTTTGTTGTTTGATGGACGGTGGGGGTGTAGGACGGGATTTGTTTTGTTGTTTGATGGACGGTGGGAGTGAAGGACGGGATTTGTTTTGCTGTTGATGGACGGTGGGAGTGAAGGACGGGATTTGTTTTGTTGTTGATGGACGGTGGGAGTGAAGGACGGGATTTGTTTTGTTGTTTGATGGACGGTGGGAGTGAAGGACGGGATTTGTTTTGTTGTTTGATGGACGGTGGGAGTGAAGGACGGGATTTGTTTTGTTGTTTGATGGACGGTGGGAGTGAAGGACGGGATTTGTTTTGTTGTTTGATGGACGGTGGGAGTGAAGGACGGGATTTGTTTTGTTGTTTGATGGACGGTGAAAGTGAAGGACGGGATTTGTTTTGTTGTTTGATGGATGGTGGGAGTGAAGGACGGGATTTGTTTTGTTGATGGACGGTGGGAGTGAAGGATGGGATTTGTTTTGTTGTTGATGGATGGTGGGAGTGAAGGACGGGATTTGTTTTGTTGTTGATGGACGGTGGGAGTGAAGGACGGGATTTGTTTTGCTGTTGATGGACGGTGGGAGTGAAGGACGGGATTTGTTTTGTTGTTGATGGACGGTGGGGGTGAAGGACGGGATTTGTTTTGTTGTTTGGTGGACGGTGGGAGTAAAGGACGGGATTTGTTTTGTTGTTTGATGGACGGTGGGAGTGAAGGACGGGATTTGTTTTGTTGTTTGATGGACGGTGGGAGTGAAGGACGGGATTTGTTTTGTTGTTGATGGACGGTGGGGGTGAAGGACGGGATTTGTTTTGTTGTTTGATGGACGGTGGGAGTGAAGGATGGGATTTGTTTTGTTGTTGATGGACGGTGGGAGTGAAGGACGGGATTTGTTTTGTTGTTTGATGGACGGTGAGAGTGAAGGACGGGATTTGTTTTGTTGTTGATGGACGGTGGGAGTGAAGGACGTGATTTGTTTTGTTGTTGATGGACGGTGGGAGTGAAGGACGGGATTTGTTTTGTTGTTTGATGGACGGTGAAAGTGAAGGACGGGATTTGTTTTGTTGTTTGATGCACGGTGGGAGTGAAGGACGGGATTTGTTTTGTTGTTGATGGACGGTGGGAGTGAAGGACGGGATTTGTTTTGTTGTTGATGGACGGTGGGAGTGAAGGACGGGATTTGTTTTGTTGTTTGATGGATGGTGGGGGTGAAGGACGGGATTTGTTTTGTTGTTTGAAGGACGGTGGGAGTGAAGGACGGGATTTGTTTTGTTGTTTGATGGACGGTGGGAGTGAAGGACGGGATTTGTTTTGTTGTTTGATGGACGGTGGGAGTGAAGGACGGGATTTGTTTTCTTGTTTGATGGACGGCGGGAGTGAGGACAGGATTTGTTTTGTTGTTGATGGATGGTGGGAGTGAAGGACGGGATTTGTTTTGTTGTTTGATGGACGGTGGGAGTGAAGGACGGGATTTGTTTTGTTGTTTGATGGACGGTGAGAGTGAAGGACGGGATTTGTTTTGTTGTTGATGGACGGTGGGAGTGAAGGACGGGATTTGTTTTGTTGTTTAATGGACGGTGGGAGTGAAGGACGGGATTTGTTTTGTTGTTTGATGGACGGTGGGAGTGAAGGACGGGATTTGTTTTGTTGTTTAATGGATGGTGGGAGTGAAGGACGGGATTTGTTTTGTTGTTTAATGGACGGTGGGAGTGAAGGATGGGATTTGTTTTGTTGTTTGATGGACGGTGGGAGTTAAGGACGGGATTTGTTTTGTTGTTTGATGGACGGTGTGAGTAAAGGACGGGATTTGTTCTGTTGTTGATGGACGGTGGGAGTGAAGGACGGGATTTGTTTTGTTGTCTGATGGACGGTGGGAGTGAAGGACGGGATTTGTTTTGTTCTTGATGGACGGTGGGGGTGAAGGACGGGATTTGTTTTGTTGTTGATGGACGGTGAAAGTGAAGGACGGGATTTGTTTTGTTGTTTGATGGACGGTGGGAGTGAAGTACGGGATTTGTTTTGTTGTTTGATGGACGGTGGGAGTGAAGGACAGAATTTGTTTTGTTGTTGATGGACGGTGGGAGTGAAGGACAGCATTTGTTTTGTTGTTGATGGACGGTGGGAGTGAAGGATGGGATTTGTTTTGTTGATGGACGGTGGGAGTGAAGGACGCGATTTGTTTTGTTGTTTGATGGACGGTGGGAGTGAAGGATGGGATTTGTTTTGTTGTTGATGGACGGTGGGAGTGAAGGACGGGATTTGTTTTGTTCTTGATGGACGGTGGGAGTGAAGGACGGGATTTGTTTTGTTGTTTGATGGACGGTGGGAGTGAAGGACGGGATTTGTTTTGTTCTTTGATGGACGGTGGGAGTGAAGGACGGGATTTGTTTTCTTGTTTGATGGATGGTGGGAGTGAAGGATGGGATTTGTTTTCTTGATGGACGGTGCGAGTGAAGGACAGGATTTGTTTTGTTGTTGATGGACGGTGCGAGTGAAGGACGGGATTTGTTTTGTTGTTGATGGACAGTGGAAGTGAAGGACGGGATTTGTTTTGTTGTTGATGGATGGTGGGAGTGAAGGACGGGATTTGTTTTGTTGTTGATGGACGGTGGGAGTGAAGGACGGGATTTGTTTTGTTGATGGACGGTGGGAGTGAAGGACGGGATTTGTTTTGTTGTTGATGGACGGTGGGAGTGAAGGACGGGATTTGTTTTGTTGTTGATGGACCGTGGGAGTGAAGGACGGGATTTGTTTTGTTGTTTGATGGACGGTGAGAGTGAAGGACGGGATTTGTTTTGTTGTTGATGGACGGTGGGAGTGAAGGACGGGATTTGTTTTGTTGTTTAATGGACGGTGGGAGTGAGGGACGGGATTTGTTTTGTTGTTTGATGGACGGTGGGAGTGAAGGATGGGATTTGTTTTGTTGTTTGATGGACAGTGGAAGTGAAGGACGGGATTTGTTTTGTTGTTGATGGACGGTGGGAGTGAAGGACGGGATTTGTTTTGTTGATGGACGGTGGGAGTGAAGGACGGGATTTGTTTTGTTGTTGATGGACGGTGGGAGTGAAGGACGGGATTTGTTTTGTTGTTGATGGACCGTGGGAGTGAAGGACGGGATTTGTTTTGTTGTTTGATGGACGGTGAGAGTGAAGGACGGGATTTGTTTTCTTGTTTGATGGACGGTGGGAGTGAAGGATGGGATTTGTTTTGTTGTTGATGGACGGTGGGAGTGAAGGACGGGATTTGTTTTGTTGTTTGATGGACGGTGGGAGTGAAGGACGGGATTTGTTTTGTTGTTGATGGACGGTGGGAGTGAAGGACGGGATTTGTTTTGTTGATGGACGGTGGGAGTGAAGGACGGGATTTGTTTTGTTGTTGATGGACGGTGGGAGTGAAGGACGGGATTTGTTTTGTTGTTGATGGACGGTGAGAGTGAAGGACGGGATTTGTTTTGTTGTTGTTGGACGGTGGGAGTGAAGGACGGGATTTGTTTTGTTGTTGATGGACGGTGGGAGTGAAGGACGGGATTTGTTTTGTTGTTGATGGACGGTGAGAGTGAAGGACGGGATTTGTTTTGTTGTTCATGGACGGTGGGAGTGAAGGACGGGATTTGTTTTGTTGTTTGCTGGACGGTGGGAGTGAAGGATGGGATTTGTTTTGTTGTTTGATGGACGGTGGGAGTGAAGGACGGGATTTCTTTTGTTGTTTGATGGACGGTGGGAGTGAAGGACGGGATTTGTTTTGTTGTTTGATGGACGGTGAAAGTGAAGGACGGGATTTGTTTTGTTGTTTGATGCACGGTGGGAGTGAAGGACGGGATTTGTTTTGTTGTTGATGGACGGTGGGAGTGAAGGACGGGATTTGTTTTGTTGTTTGATGGACGGTGAAAGTGAAGGACGGGATTTGTTTTGTTGTTTGATGGACGGTGGGAGTGAAGGACGGGATTTGCTTTGTTGTTGATGGACGGTGGGAGTGAAGGATGGGATTTGTTTTGTTGTTGATGGATGGTGAGAGTGAAGGATGGGATTTGTTTTGTTGTTGATGGATGGTGGGAGTGAAGGACGGGATTTGTTTTGTTGTTGATGGATGGTGGGAGTGAAGGACGGGATTTGTTTCGTTGATGGACAGTGGGAGTGAAGGACGGGATTTCTTTTGTTGTTTGATGGACGGTGGGAGTGAAGGACGGGATTTGTTTTGTTGTTGATGGACGGTGGGAGTGAAGGACGGGATTTGTTTTGTTGTTGATGGACGGTGGGAGTGAAGGACGGGATTTGTTTTGTTGTTGATGGACGGTGGGAGTGAAGGACGGGATTTGTTTTGTTGTTTGATGGACGGTGGGAGTGAAGGATGGGATTTGTTTTGTTGTTTGATGGACGGTGGAAGTGAAGGACGGGATTTGTTTTGTTGATGGACGGTGGGAGTCAAGGACAGGATTTGTTTTGTTGTTGATGGACGGTGGGAGTGAAGGACAGGATTTGTTTTGTTGTTGATGGACGGTGGGAGTGAAGGACGGGATTTGTTTTGTTGCTGATGGACGGTGGGAGTGAAGGACGGGATTTGTTTTGCTGTTTGATGGACGGTGGAAGTGAAGGACGGGATTTGTTTTGTTGTTGATGGACGGTGGGAGTGAAGGAAGGGATTTGTTTTGTTGTTTGATGGACGGTGGGAGTGAAGGACGGGATTTGTTTTGTTGTTTGATGGACGGTGGGAGTGAAGGACGGGATTTGTTTTGTTGTTGCTGGACGGTGGGGGTGAAGGACGGGATTTGTTTTGTTGTTGATGGACGGTGGGAGTGAAGGACGGGATTTGTTTTGTTGTTTAATGGACGGTGAGAGTGAAGGACGGGATTTGTTTTGTTGTTTGATGGATGGTGGGAGTGAAGGACGGGATTTGTTTTGTTGTTGATGGACGGTGGAAGTGAAGGACGGGATTTGTTCTGTTGTTGATGGATGGTGGGAGTGAAGGACGGGATTTGTTTTGTTGTTGATGGACGGTGGAAGTGAAGGACGGGATTTGTTTTGTTGTTGATGGACGGTGGGAGTGAAGGACGGGATTTCTTTTGTTGTTGATGGACGGTGAGAGTGAAGGACGGGATTTGCTTTCTTGATGGACGGTGAAAGTGAAGGACGGGATTTGTTTTGTTGTTTGATGCACGGTGGGAGTGAAGGACGGGATTTGTTTTGTTGTTGATGGACGGTGGGAGTGAAGGACGGGATTTGTTTTGTTGTTTGATGGACGGTGAAAGTGAAGGACGGGATTTGTTTTGTTGTTTGATGGACGGTGGGAGTGAAGGACGGGATTTGTTTTGTTGTTGATGGACGGTGGGAGTGAAGGATGGGATTTGTTTTGTTGTTGATGGATGGTGAGAGTGAAGGATGGGATTTGTTTTGTTGTTGATGGACGGTGGGAGTGAAGGACGGAATTTGTTTTGTTGTTGATGGACGGTGGGAGTGAAGGATGGGATTTGTTTTGTTGTTTGATGGACGGTGAAAGTGAAGGACGGGATTTGTTTTGTTGTTTGATGGACGGTGGGAGTGAAGGACGGGATTTGTTTTGTTGTTGATGGACGGTGGGAGTGAAGGATGGGATTTGTTTTGTTGTTTGATGGATGGTGAAAGTGAAGGACGGGATTTGTTTTGTTGTTTGATGGACGGTGGGAGTGAAGAACGGGATTTGTTTTGTTGTTGATGGACGGTGGGAGTGAAGGATGCGATTTGTTTTGTTGTTGATGGACGGTGGGGGTGAAGGACGGGATTTGTTTTGTTGTTGATGGACGGTGGGAGTGAAGGACGGGATTTGTTTTGTTGTTTGATGGACGGTGGGAGTGAAGGACGGGATTTGTTTTGTTGTTTGATGGACGGTGGGAGTGAACGACGGGATTTGTTTTGTTGTTTGATGGACGGTGGGAGTGAAGGACGGGATTTGTTTTGTTGTTGATGGACGGTGGGGGTGAAGGACGGGATTTGTTTTGTTGTTTGGTGGACGGTGGGAGTGAAGGACGGGATTTGTTTTGTTGTTGATGGACGGTGGGAGTGAAGGACAGGATTTGTTTTGTAGTTGATGGACGGTGGGAGTGAAGGATGGGATTTGTTTTGTTGTTGATGGACGGCGGGGGTGAAGGACGGGATATGTTTTGTTGTTGATGGACGGTGGGAGTGAAGGATGGGATTTGTTTTGTTGTTGATGGACGGCGGGGGTGAAGGACGGGATATGTTTTGTTGTTGATGGACGGTGGGAGTGAAGGACGGGATTTGTTTTGTTGTTGATGGACGGTGGGAGTGAAGGACGGGATTTGTTTTGTTGTTTGATGGACGGTGGGAGTGAAGGATGGGATTTGTTTTGTTGTTTGATGGACGGTGGAAGTGAAGGACGGGATTTGTTTTGTTGATGGACGGTGGGAGTCAAGGACAGGATTTGTTTTGTTGTTGATGGACGGTGGGAGTGAAGGACAGGATTTGTTTTGTTGTTGATGGACGGTGGGAGTGAAGGACGGGATTTGTTTTGTTGCTGATGGACGGTGGGAGTGAAGGACGGGATTTGTTTTGCTGTTTGATGGACGGTGGAAGTGAAGGACGGGATTTGTTTTGTTGTTGATGGACGGTGGGAGTGAAGGAAGGGATTTGTTTTGTTGTTTGATGGACGGTGGGAGTGAAGGACGGGATTTGTTTTGTTGTTTGATGGACGGTGGGAGTGAAGGACGGGATTTGTTTTGTTGTTGCTGGACGGTGGGGGTGAAGGACGGGATTTGTTTTGTTGTTGATGGACGGTGGGAGTGAAGGACGGGATTTGTTTTGTTGTTTAATGGACGGTGAGAGTGAAGGACGGGATTTGTTTTGTTGTTTGATGGATGGTGGGAGTGAAGGACGGGATTTGTTTTGTTGTTGATGGACGGTGGAAGTGAAGGACGGGATTTGTTCTGTTGTTGATGGATGGTGGGAGTGAAGGACGGGATTTGTTTTGTTGTTGATGGACGGTGGAAGTGAAGGACGGGATTTGTTTTGTTGTTGATGGACGGTGGGAGTGAAGGACGGGATTTCTTTTGTTGTTGATGGACGGTGAGAGTGAAGGACGGGATTTGCTTTCTTGATGGACGGTGAAAGTGAAGGACGGGATTTGTTTTGTTGTTTGATGCACGGTGGGAGTGAAGGACGGGATTTGTTTTGTTGTTGATGGACGGTGGGAGTGAAGGACGGGATTTGTTTTGTTGTTTGATGGACGGTGAAAGTGAAGGACGGGATTTGTTTTGTTGTTTGATGGACGGTGGGAGTGAAGGACGGGATTTGTTTTGTTGTTGATGGACGGTGGGAGTGAAGGATGGGATTTGTTTTGTTGTTGATGGATGGTGAGAGTGAAGGATGGGATTTGTTTTGTTGTTGATGGACGGTGGGAGTGAAGGACGGAATTTGTTTTGTTGTTGATGGACGGTGGGAGTGAAGGATGGGATTTGTTTTGTTGTTTGATGGACGGTGAAAGTGAAGGACGGGATTTGTTTTGTTGTTTGATGGACGGTGGGAGTGAAGGACGGGATTTGTTTTGTTGTTGATGGACGGTGGGAGTGAAGGATGGGATTTGTTTTGTTGTTTGATGGATGGTGAAAGTGAAGGACGGGATTTGTTTTGTTGTTTGATGGACGGTGGGAGTGAAGAACGGGATTTGTTTTGTTGTTGATGGACGGTGGGAGTGAAGGATGCGATTTGTTTTGTTGTTGATGGACGGTGGGGGTGAAGGACGGGATTTGTTTTGTTGTTGATGGACGGTGGGAGTGAAGGACGGGATTTGTTTTGTTGTTTGATGGACGGTGGGAGTGAAGGACGGGATTTGTTTTGTTGTTTGATGGACGGTGGGAGTGAACGACGGGATTTGTTTTGTTCTTTGATGGACGGTGGGAGTGAAGGACGGGATTTGTTTTGTTGTTGATGGACGGTGGGGGTGAAGGACGGGATTTGTTTTGTTGTTTGGTGGACGGTGGGAGTGAAGGACGGGATTTGTTTTGTTGTTGATGGACGGTGGGAGTGAAGGACAGGATTTGTTTTGTAGTTGATGGACGGTGGGAGTGAAGGATGGGATTTGTTTTGTTGTTGATGGACGGCGGGGGTGAAGGACGGGATATGTTTTGTTGTTGATGGACGGTGGGAGTGAAGGATGGGATTTGTTTTGTTGTTGATGGACGGCGGGGGTGAAGGACGGGATATGTTTTGTTGTTGATGGACGGTGGGAGTGAAGGACGGGATTTGTTTTGTTGTTGATGGACAGTGAGAGTGAAGGACGGGATTTGTTTTGTTGTTTGATGGACGGTGGGGGTGAAGGACGGGATATGTTTTGTTGTTTGATGGACGGTGGGAGTGAAGGACGGGATTTGTTTTGCTGTTGATGGACGGTGGGAGTGAAGGACGGGATTTGTTTTGTTGTTGATGGACGGTGAGAGTGAAGGACGGGATTTGTTTTGTTGTTTGATGGACGGTGGGGGTGAAGGACGGGATTTGTTTTGTTGTTTGATGGACGGTGGGGGTGAAGGACAGGATTTGTTTTGTTGTTTGATGGACGGTGGGAGTGAAGGACGGGATTTGTTTTGTTGTTTGATGGACGGTGGGAGTGAAGGACGGGATTTGTTTTGTTGTTTGATGGACGGTGGGAGTGAAGGACGGGATTTGTTTTGTTGTTTGATGGACGGTGAAAGTGAAGGACGGGATTTGTTTTGTTGTTGATGGACGGTGGGGGTGAAGGACGGGATTTGTTTTGTTGTTTGGTGGACGGTGGGAGTGAAGGACGGGATTTGTTTTGTTGTTTGATGGACGGTGGGAGTGAAGGACGGGATTTGTTTTGTTGTTGATGGACGGTGGGAGTGAAGGACGGGATTTGTTTTGTTGTTGATGGACGGTGGGAGTGAAGGACGGGATTTGTTTTGTTGTTGATGGACGGTGGGAGTGAAGGACGGGATTTGTTTTGTTGTTTAAAGGACGGTGGGAGTGAAGGACGGAATTTGTTTTGTTGTTTGATGGACGGTGGGAGTGAAGGACGGGATTTGTTTTGTTGTTTGATGGACGGTGGGAGTGAAGGACGGGATTTGTTTTGTTGTTGATGGATGGTGGGGGTGAAGGACGGGATATGTTTTGTTGTTTGATGGACGGTGAAAGTGAAGGATCGGATTCCTTTTGTTGTTTGATGGACGGTGGGAGTGAAGGACGGGATTTGTTTTGTTGTTTGATGGACGGTGGGAGTGAAGGACGGGATTTGTTTTGTTGTTTGATTGACGGTGAGAGTGAAGGACGGGATTTGTTTTGTTGCTTGAAGGACGGTGGGAGTGAAGGACGGAATTTGTTTTGTTGTTTGATGGACGGTGGGAGTGAAGGACGGGATTTGTTCTGTTGTTTGATGGACGGTGGGAGTGAAGGACGGGATTTGTTTTGTTGTTGATGGACGCTGGGAGTGAAGGACGGGATTTGTTTTGTTGTTGATGGACGGTGGGAGTTGAGGACAGCATTTGTTTTGTTGTTTGAAGGACGGTGCGAGTGAAGGACAGGATTTGTTTTGTTGTTGATGGACAGTGGAAGTGAAGGACGGGATTTGTTTTGTTGTTGATGGATGGTGGGAGTGAAGGACGGGATTTGTTTTGTTGTTTGATGGATGGTGGGAGTGAAGGACGGAATTTGTTTTGTTGTTGATGGACGGTGGGAGTGAAGGATTGGATTTGTTTTGTTGTTTGAAGGACGGTGAAAGTGAAGGACGGGATTTGTTTTGTTGTTTGATGGACGGTGGGAGTGAAGGACGGGATTTGTTTTGTTGTTGATGGACGGTGGGAGTGAAGGATGGGATTTGTTTTGTTGTTTGATGGACGGTGAAAGTGAAGGACGGGATTTGTTTTGTTGTTTCATGGACGGTGGGAGTGAAGGACGGGATTTGTTTTGTTGTTGATGGACGGTGGGAGTGAAGGACGGGATTTGTTTTGTTGTTGATGGACGGTGGGCGTGAAGGACGGGATTTGTTTTGTTGTTTGATGGACGGTGGGAGTGAAGGACGGGATTTATTCTGTCGTTGATAGACGGTGGGAGTGAAGGACGGGATTTGTTTTGTTGTTGATGGACGGTGGGAGTGAAGGACGGGATTTGTTTTGTTGTTGATGGACGGTGGGAGTGAAGGACGGGATTTGTTTTGTTGTTTGATGGACGGTGGGGGTGAAAGACGGGATTTGTTTTGTTGTTTGATGGACGGTGGGTGTGAAGGACGGGATTTGTTTTGTTGTTGATGGACGGTGGGAGTGAAGGACGGAATTTGTTTTGTTGTTTGATGGACGGTGGGAGTGAAGGACGGGATTTGTTTTGTTGTTGATGGACGGTGGGAGTGAAGGACGGGATTTGTTTTGTTGTTGATGGACGGTGGGAGTGAAGGACGGGATTTGTTTTGTTGTTGATGGACGGTGGGAGTGAAGGACGGGATTTGTTTTGTTGTTTAAAGGACGGTGGGAGTGAAGGACGGAATTTGTTTTGTTGTTTGATGGACGGTGGGAGTGAAGGACGGGATTTGTTTTGTTGTTTGATGGACGGTGGGAGTGAAGGACGGGATTTGTTTTGTTGTTGATGGATGGTGGGGGTGAAGGACGGGATATGTTTTGTTGTTTGATGGACGGTGAAAGTGAAGGATCGGATTCCTTTTGTTGTTTGATGGACGGTGGGAGTGAAGGACGGGATTTGTCTTGTTGTTTGATGGACGGTGGGAGTGAAGGACGGGATTTGTTTTGTTGTTTGATTGACGGTGAGAGTGAAGGACGGGATTTGTTTTGTTGCTTGAAGGACGGTGGGAGTGAAGGACGGAATTTGTTTTGTTTTTTGATGGACGGTGGGAGTGAAGGACGGGATTTGTTCTGTTGTTTGATGGACGGTGGGAGTGAAGGACGGGATTTGTTTTGTTGTTGATGGACGCTGGGAGTGAAGGACGGGATTTGTTTTGTTGTTGATGGACGGTGGGAGTGAAGGACAGCATTTGTTTTGTTGTTTGAAGGACGGTGCGAGTGAAGGACAGGATTTGTTTTGTTGTTGATGGACAGTGGAAGTGAAGGACGGGATTTGTTTTGTTGTTGATGGATGGTGGGAGTGAAGGACGGGATTTGTTTTGTTGTTTGATGGATGGTGGGAGTGAAGGACGGAATTTGTTTTGTTGTTGATGGACGGTGGGAGTGAAGGATTGGATTTGTTTTGTTGTTTGAAGGACGGTGAAAGTGAAGGACGGGATTTGTTTTGTTGTTTGATGGACGGTGGGAGTGAAGGACGGGATTTGTTTTGTTGTTGATGGACGGTGGGAGTGAAGGATGGGATTTGTTTTGTTGTTTGATGGACGGTGAAAGTGAAGGACGGGATTTGTTTTGTTGTTTCATGGACGGTGGGAGTGAAGGACGGGATTTGTTTTGTTGCTTGAAGGACGGTGGGAGTGAAGGACGGAATTTGTTTTGTTGTTTGATGGACGGTGGGAGTGAAGGACGGGATTTGTTCTGTTGTTTGATGGACGGTGGGAGTGAAGGACGGGATTTGTTTTGTTGTTGATGGACGCTGGGAGTGAAGGACGGGATTTGTTTTGTTGTTGATGGACGGTGGGAGTGAAGGACAGCATTTGTTTTGTTGTTTGAAGGACGGTGCGAGTGAAGGACAGGATTTGTTTTGTTGTTGATGGACAGTGGAAGTGAAGGACGGGATTTGTTTTGTTGTTGATGGATGGTGGGAGTGAAGGACGGGATTTGTTTTGTTGTTTGATGGATGGTGGGAGTGAAGGACGGAATTTGTTTTGTTGTTGATGGACGGTGGGAGTGAAGGATGAGATTTGTTTTGTTGTTTGAAGGACGGTGAAAGTGAAGGACGGGATTTGTTTTGTTGTTTGATGGACGGTGGGAGTGAAGGACGGGATTTGTTTTGTTGTTGATGGACGGTGGGAGTGAAGGATGGGATTTGTTTTGTTGTTTGATGGACGGTGAAAGTGAAGGACGGGATTTGTTTTGTTGTTTGATGGACGGTGGGAGTGAAGGACGGGATTTGTTTTGTTGTTGATGGACGGTGGGAGTGAAGGATGGGATTTGTTTTGTTGTTGATGGACGGTGGGGGTGAAGGACGGGGTTTGTTTTGTTGTTGATGGACGGTGGGAGTGAAGGACGGGATTTGTTTTGTTGTTTGATGGACGGTGGGAGTGAAGGACGGGATTTGTTTTGCTGTTTGATGGACGGTGGGAGTGAAGGACGGGATTTGTTTTGTTGTTGATGGACGGTGGGGGTGAAGGACGGGATTTGTTTTGTTGTTTGGTGGACGGTGGGAGTGAAGGACGGGATTTGTTTTGTTGTTTGATGGACGGTGGGAGTGAAGGACAGGATTTGTTTTGTTGTTTGATGTACGGTGAAAGTGAAGGATGGGATTTGTTTTGTTGTTTGATGGACGGTGGGAGTGAAGGACGGGATTTGTTTTGTTGTTTGATGGACGGTGGGAGTGAAGGACGGGATTTGTTTTGTTGTTTGATGGACGGTGAGAGTGAAGGACGGGATTTGTTTTGTTGCTTGAAGGACGGTGGGAGTGAAGGACGGAATTTGTTTTGTTGTTTGATGGACGGTGGGAGTGAAGGACGGGATTTGTTTTGTTGTTGATGGACGGTGGGAGTGAAGGACGGGATTTGTTTTGTTGTTGATGGACGGTGGGAGTGAAGGACAGCATTTGTTTTGTTGTTGAAGGACGGTGGGAGTGAAGGACAGGATTTGTTTTGTTGTTGATGGACGGTGGGAGTGAAGGACGGGATTTGTTTTGTTGTTGATGGACAGTGGAAGTGAAGGACGGGATTTGTTTTGTTGTTGATGGATGGTGGGAGTGAAGGAAGGGATTTGTTTTGTTGTTGATGGATAGTGGAAGTGAAGACGGGATTTGTTTTGTTGTTGATGGACGGTGGGAGTGAAGGACGGGATTTGTTTTGTTGATGGACGGTGGGAGTGAAGGACGGGATTTGTTTTGTTGTTGATGGACGGTGAAAGTGAAGGATGGGATTTGTTTTGTTGTTGATGGATGGTGGGAGTGAAAGACGGGATTTGTTTTGTTGTTGATGGACGGTGGGAGTGAAGGACGGGATTTGTTTTGTTGTTGATGGATGGTGGGAGTGAAGGACGGGATTTGTTTTGTTGTTGATGGATAGTGGAAGTGAAGGACGGGATTTGTTTTGTTGTTGATGGACGGTGGGAGTGAAGGACAGGATTTGTTTTGTTGATGGATGGTGGGAGTGAAGGACGGATTTGTTTTTGTTGTTTGATGGACGGTGGGAGTGAAGGACGGATTTGTTTTGTTGTTGATGGACGGTGAGAGTGAAGGACGCAATTTGTTTTGTTGTTGATGGACGGCGGGGGTGAAGGACGGGATTTGTTTTGTTGTTGATGGACGGTGGGAGTGAAGGATGGGATTTGTTTTGTTGATGGATGGTGGAGTGAAGGACGGATTTGTTTTGTTGTTGATGGACGGTGGGAGTGAAGGACGGGATTTGTTTTGTTGTTTGATGGACGGTGGGAGTGAAGGACGGGATTTGTTTTGTCGTTGATAGACGGTGGGAGTGAAGGACGGATTTGTTTTGTTGTTGATGGACGGTGGGAGTGAAGGACGGGATTTGTTTTGTTGTTGATGGACGGTGGGAGTGAAGGACGGGATTTGTTTTGTTGTTTGATGGACGGTGGGGGTGAAAGACGGGATTTGTTTTGTTGTTTGATGGACGGTGGGAGTGAAGGACGGATTTGTTTTGTTGTTGATGGACGGTGGGAGTGAAGGACGGAATTTGTTTTGTTGTTTGATGGACGGTGGAGTACAGGACGGATTTGTTTTGTTGTTGATGGACGGTGGGAGTGAAGGACGGGATTTGTTTTGTTGTTTGATGGACGGTGGGAGTGAAGGACGGGATTTGTTTTGTTGTTTGATGGACGGTGAAAGTGAAGGACGGATTTGTTTTGTTGTGTGATGGACGGTGGGAGTGAAGGACGGGATTTGTTTTGTTGTTTGATGGACGGTGGGAGTGAAGGACGGGATTTGTTTTGTTGTTTGATGGACGGTGGGAGTGAAGGACGGGATTTGTTTTGTTGTTGATGGACGGTGGGAGTGAAGGACGGGATTTGTTTGTTGTTGATGGACGGTGGGAGTGAAGGACGGATTTGTTTTGTTGTTTGATGGACGGTGGAAGTGAAGGACGGGATTTGTTTTGTTGTTTGATGGACGGTGGGAGTGAAGGAAGGGATTGGTTTTGTTGTTGATGGACGGTGGGGGTGAAGGACGGGATTTGTTTTGTTGTTGATGGACGGTGGGAGTGAAGGACGGATTTGTTTTGTTGTTGATGGACGGTGACGTGGAGTGAAGGACGGGATTTGTTTTGTTGATGGACGGTGGGAGTGAAGGACGGGATTTGTTTTGTCTTGATGGACGGTGGGAGTAAAGACGGGATTTGTTTTGTTGTTGATGGACGGTGGGAGTGAAGGACGGGATTTGTTTTGTTGTTTGATGGACGTTGGGAGTGAAGGACGGGATTTGTTTTGTTGTTTGATGGACGGTGGGAGTGAAGGATGGGATTTGTTTTGTTGTTTGATGGACGGTGGGAGTGAAGGATGGGATTTTCTTTGTTGATGGACGGTGGGAGTGAAGGACGTGATTTGTTTTGTTCTTTGATGGACGGTGGGAGTGAAGGATGGGATTTGTTTTATTGATGGACGGTGGGAGTGAAGGAGGGGATTTGTTTTGTTGTTTGATGGACGGTGGGAGTGAAGGACGGATTTGTTTTGTTGATGGATGGTGGGAGTGAAGGACGGGATTTGTTTTGTTGTTTGATGGACCGGTGGGAGTGAAGGACGGGATTTGTTTTGTTGTTTGATGGACGGTGGGGGTGAAGGACGGGATTTGTTTGTTGATGGACGGTGGGAGTGAAGGACGGGATTTGTTTTGTTGTTTGATGGATGGTGGGAGTGAAGGACGGGATTTGTTTTGTTGTTGATGGATGGTGGGAGTGAAGGACGGGATTTGTTTTGTTGTTGATGGACGGTGGGAGTGCAGGACGGGATTTGTTTTGTTGTTGATGGACGGTGGAAGTGAAGGACGGGATTTGTTTTGTTGTTGATGGACGGTGGAGTGAAGGATGGGATTTGTTTTGTTGTTGATGGACGGTGGGAGTGAAGGAGCGGATTTGTTTTGTTGTTGATGGACGTGTGAGTGAAGGACGGGATTTGTTTTGTTGTTGATGGATGGTGGGAGTGAAGGACGGGATTTGTTTTGTTGTTGATGGACGTGGAAGTGAAGGACGGGATTTGTTTTGTTGTTGATGGACGGTGGGAGTGAAGGACGGGATTTGTTTTGTTGTTGATGGACAGTGAGAGTGAAGGACGGGATTTGTTTTGTTGATGGACGGTGGGAGTGAAGGACGGGATTTGTTTTGTTGTTTGATGGACGGTGGGAGTGAAGGACGGGATTTGTTTTGTTGTTGATGGATGGTGGGAGTGAAGGACGGGATTTGTTTTGTTGTTTGATGGACGGTGGGAGTGAAGGACGGGATTTGTTTTGTTGTTTGATGGACGGTGAAAGTGAAGGACGGGATTTGTTTTGTTGTTTGATGGACTGTGGGAGTGAAGGACGGGATTTGTTTTGTTGTTGATGGATGGTGGGAGTGAAGGACGGGATTTGTTTTGTTGTTTGATGGACGGTGGGAGTGAAGGATGGGATTTGTTTTGTTGTTGATGGACGGTGGGAGTGAAGGACGGGATTTGTTTTGTTGTTGATAGACGGTGGGAGTGAAGGACGGGGTTTGTTTTGTTGTTTAAAGGACGGTGGGAGTGAAGGACGGAATTTGTTTTGTTGTTTGATGGACGGTGGGAGTGAAGGACGGGATTTGTTTTGTTGTTTGATGGACGGTGGGAGTGAAGGACGGGATTTGTTTTGTTGTTTATGGACGGTGGGGGTGAAGGACGGGATTTGTTTTGTTGTTTGATGGACGGTGAAAGTGAAGGATCGGATTTGTTTTGTTGTTTGATGGACGGTGGGAGTGAAGGACGGGATTTGTTTTGTTGTTTGATGGACGGTGGGAGTGAAGGACGGATTTGTTTTGTTGTTTGATGGACGGTGAGAGTGAAGGACGGGATTTGTTTTGTTGCTTGAAGGACGGTGGGAGTGAAGGACGGAATTTGTTTTGTTGTTTGATGGACGGTGGGAGTGAAGGACGGGATTTGTTCTGTTGTTTGATGGAAGGTGGGAGTGAAGGACGGGATTTGGTTTGTTGTTGATGGACGCTGGGAGTGAAGGACGGGATTTGTGTTGTTGTTGATGGACGGTGGGAGTGAAGGACAGCATTTGTTTTGTTGTTTGAAGGACGGTGCGAGTGAAGGACAGGATTTGTTTTGTTGTTGATGGACGGTGGGAGTGAAGGACGGGATTTGTTTTGTTGTTGATGGACAGTGGAAGTGAAGGACGGGATTTGTTTTGTTGTTGATGGACGGTGGGAGTGAAGGACGGGATTTGTTTTGTTGTTTCATGGATGGTGGGAGTGAAGGACGGAATTTGTTTTGTTGTTGATGGACGGTGGGAGTGAAGGACGGAATTTGTTTTGTTGTTTGAAGGACGGTGAAGTGAAGGACGGGATTTGTTTTGTTGTTTGATGGACGGTGGGAGTGAAGGACGGGATTTGTTTTGTTGTTGATGGACGGTGGGAGTGAAGGACGGGATTTGTTTTGTTGATGGACGGTGGGAGTGAAGGACGGGATTTGTTTTGTTGTTGATGGACGGTGGGAGTGAACGATGAGATTTGTTTTGTTGTTGATGGACGGTGGGGGTGAAGGGACGGGATATGTTTTGTTGTTGATGGACGGTGGGAGTGAAGGACGGGATTTGTTTTGTTGTTTGATGGACGGTGGGAGTGAAGGAAGGGATTTGTTTTGTTGTTTGATGGACGGTGGGAGTGAAGGACGGGATTTGTTTTGTTGTTTGATGGACGGTGGGAGTGAAGGACGGGATTTGTTTTGTTGTTGATGGACGGTGGGGGTGAAGGACGGGATTTGTTTTGTTGTTTGGTGGACGGTGGGGAGTGAAGGACGGGATTTGTTTTGTTGTTGATGGACGGTGGGAGTGAAGGACAGGATTTGTTTTGTTGTTGATGGACGGTGGGAGTGAAGGATGGGATTTCTTTTGTTGTTGATGGACGGCGGGGGTGAAGGACGGGATATGTTTTGTTGTTGATGGACGGCGGGAGTGAAGGACGGGATTTGTTTTGTTGTTTGATGGACGGTGGGAGTGAAGGACGGGATTTGTTTTGTTGTTGATGGACAGTGAGAGTGAAGGACGGGATTTGTTTTGTTGTTTGATGGACGGTGGGGGTGTAGGACGGGATTTGTTTTGTTGTTTGATGGACGGTGGGAGTGAAGGACGGGATTTGTTTTGCTGTTGATGGACGGTGGGAGTGAAGGACGGGATTTGTTTTGTTGTTGATGGACGGTGGGAGTGAAGGACGGGATTTGTTTTGTTGTTTGATGGACGGTGGGAGTGAAGGACGGATTTGTTTTTGT
>NW_027275669.1:0-53282 GCF_030028105.1 Mobula birostris
CCCCTATATTGCTGTGTTTTCATGCACCTCTCTTAACTTCTCCTATATCGCTGTGTTTTTGCACACCTCTCATACCTTCCCCTATATCGCTGTGTTTTCAGGCACCTCTCATGGCTTCCCCAATATCGCCGTGTATTCATGCACATCTCATACCGTCCCCTATATCGCTGTGTTTGGCGCACCTCCCATAGCTTCGCCTACTTCGCTGTTTTCGCGCACATCCCATAGCTTCACCTTGATCGCTGTGTTATTGCTCACCTCTCATAGCTTACCCTATATCGCCGTGTTTTCGCGCATCTCGCATGTCTTCACGTATATCGCTATGTTTTCGCTCCTATCATTACTTCCCCTATATCGCTGTGTTTTCTCGCACCTCTGATACATTCTCCTGTATTGCCATGTTTTCGCGCACCTCTTACAATTTCCCCTATATCGCCGTGTTCTCGCACACCTCTCATACCTTCCCCTGTATCACTGTTTTTTTGCGCATGTCCCATAGCGTCCCCTATATCGCTGTGTTTTCTCGCACCTCTGATACTTTCCCCTGTATCGCCGTGGTTTCGCGCACATCCCATAGGTTCCACTATATTGCCCTGTTTTTGCGCACCTCTCATGTCTTCCCCTATATAACGGTGTTTTTGCGCACCTCTCATGTCTTCCCCTATATAATGGTGTTTTCGCGCACCTCTCATAACTTCCCCTATATCGCCCTGTTTTCGCGCACCTCCCATACATTCCCCAATATCGCTGTGTTTTCGTGCACCTCTCATACCTTCCCTTATATCGCTGTGTTTTCACGCACCTCTCATAACTTCTCCTAATTCGCTGTATTTTTCCGCAGTTCTTATAACTTCCCTTATATTGCCGTGTTTTCATGCACATCTCATAACGTCCCCGATATCGCTGTGTATTCGCGCACCTCCCATAGCATCCCTTGTATTGCTGTGACTTCGCGCACCACTCATACCTTCCCCTATATCGCCCTGTTTTCGCGCACCTTCCATACCTTCCACTATATCGCTGTGTTTTCATGCACCTCTCATACCTTCCCCTATATCGCTGTGTTTTCACGCACCTTTCTTAACTTCTCCTATATCGCTGTGTTTTCAGGCACCTCTCATGACTTCCCCAATATCGCCGTGTATTCATGCACATCTCATACCGTCCCCTATATTGCTGTGTTTTCACGCACCTCCCATAGCTTCGCCTACATCGCTGTGTTTTCACGCACCTCTCATAACTTCCCCTATATCACTGTGTTTTCGGGCACCTCTCATACCTTTCCCTGTATCGCCATTTTTTCGCGCACAGCCCATAGCTTCACCTGGATCGCTGTGTTATTGCTCACCTCTCATAGCTTACCCTATATCGCCGTGTTTTCGCACACCTCACATGTCTTCACCTATATCGTTATGATTTCGCTCCTATCATTACTTCCCCTATATCGCTGTGTTTTCTCGCACCTCTGTTACATTCTCCTGTATTGCCATGTTTTCGCGCACCTCTTATAATTTCCCCTATATCGCTGTGTTCTCGCATACCTCTCATACCTTCCCCTATATCACTGTTTTTTTGCGCATGTCCCATAGCGTCCCCTATATCACTGTGCTTTTGTGCACCTCTCATACATTCCCCATATCACTGTGCTTTCGCGCACCTCTCATACCTTCCCAAATATCGTCCTGTTTTCGCTCACCTCCCATTCCTTCACCTATATCGCTGTTTTTGTGCACCTCTCATGCATTTCCGTATACCGCTGTGTTTTTGCGCACCTCTCATACTTTCCCCTATATAGCCGTGTTTTTGCGCATCTCTCATGGCATCCCCGATATCGCCGTGTTTCATGCATATTTCATACATTCCCCTATATCGCTGTCTTTTCGCGCAGCTCCCATAGCTTCCGCTACATCGCTGTGTTTTCGCGCACCTCTCATGCCTTCACCTATATCGCTGTCTTTTCACACCCTGATATAGCTTCACCTTTCTCGCTGTGTTTTTGCTCACCTCTCAGACCTTCCCCTATATCGCTGTGTTTTCTCGCACCTCTGATGCATTCCCCTGTATTGCGATGTTTTCGCGCACCTCTCATACCTTCCCCAATATCGCCCTGTTTTCGCGCACCTCCCCTACCTTCCCCTATATCGCTGTGCTTTTGTGCACCTCTCATACATTCCCCATATCACCTGTCATAACTTCCACTATATCGCTGTGTTTTTGAACACCTCTCATACCTTACCCTATAATGCTGTGTTTTCGCGCGGCTTTCATGGAATCCCCAATATCGCCATGTATTCATGCACATCTCATACCGTCCCCTATATCACTGTGATTTCTCGCACCACTGATGGCTTCCCCGATATCGCCGTGTATTCATGCACATCTCATACCGTCCCCTATATCGCTGTGTTTTCGCGCTCCTCTCATACCTTCCCCTATATCGCTGTGTTTTCACGCACCTCTCTTAACTTCTCCTATATCGCTGTGTTTTCAGGCACCTCTCATGTCTTCCCCAATATCGCCGTGTATTCATGCACATCTCATACCGTCCCCTATATTGCTGTGTTTTCACGCACCTCCCATAGCTTCGCCTACATCGCTGCGTTTTCGCGCACCTCTCATAACTTCCCCTATATCACTGTGTTTTCGGGCACCTCTCATACCTTTCCCTGTATCGCCATTTTTTCGCGCACAGCCCATAGCTTCACCTGGATCGCTGTGTTATTGCTCACCTCTCATAGCTTACCCTATATCGCCGTGTTTTCGCACACCTCACATGTCTTCACCTATATCGTTATGTTTTCGCTCCTATCATTACTTCCCCTATATCGCTGTGTTTTCTCGCACCTCTGATACATTCTCCTGTATTGCCATGTTTTCGCGCACCTCTTATAATTTCCCCTATATCGCTGTGTTCTCGTATACCTCTCATACCTTCCCCTATATCACTGTTTTTTTGCGCATGTCCCATAGCGTCCCCTATATCGCTGTGCTTTTGTGCACCTCTCATACATTCCCCATATCACTGTGCTTTCGCGCACCTCTCATACCTTCCCAATATCGCCCTGTTTTCGCTCACCTCCCATTCCTTCACCTATATCGCTGTTTTTGTGCACCTCTCATGCATTTCCGTATACCGCTGTGTTTTTGCACACTTCTTATACCTTCCCCAATATCACCGTGTTTTCACGCACCTCTCATAACCTCCCCTCTATCGCCCTGTTTTCGCGCTCCTCTCATACCTTCCCCTATATCACTGTGTTTTCACGCAGCTCTCATACCTTCACCTATATCGCCGTGTTTTCAATCACATCTCATAACGTCCCCCATATTGCTGTGTATTCGCGCACCTCCCATAGAATCCACTATTTCGCTGTGCCTTCGCGCACATCTCATACCTTCCCCTATATCGTCCTGTTTTCGCGCACCTCCCATACCTTCCCTTTTATCGTTGTGTTTCCGTGCACCTCTCATACCTTCCCCTATATTGCTGTGTTTTCGCGCATCTCTCATGGCTTCCCCAATATTGCCTTGTATTCATGCACATCTCATACCGTCCCTTATATCGCTGTGCTTTCGCGCACCTCCCATACCTTCCTCTAAATCGCTGTGTTTTCGTGCACCTCTCTTACCTTCCCCTATATCGCCCTGTTTTCACACACATCCCATAGCTTCCACTATATTGCCCTGTTTTGGCGCACCTCTCATGCCTTCCCCTATTTCGCTCTGTTTTCACTCCTCTCATAACGTCCCCTATATCGCTGTGTTTTCTTGCACCTCTGATGCATTCCCCTGTATTGCCTTGTTTTTGCGCACCTCTCATACTTTTCCCTATATAGCCGAGTTTTTGCGCATCTCTCATGGCAACCCCGATATCGCCGTGTTTCATGCATATTTCATACATTCCCCTATATCGCTGTGTTTTCACGCAGCTCCCATAGCTTCCGCTACATCGCTGTGTTTTCGCGCACCTCTCATGCCTTCACCTATATCGCTGTCTTTTCACACCCTGATATAGCTTCACCTTTCTCGCTGTGTTTTTGCTCACCTCTCATACTTTCCCCTATATCGCTGTGTTTTCAATGCTCTCATAACTTCCCCTATATCACTGTGTTTTCTCGCACCTCTGATGCATTCCCCTGTATTGCGATGTTTTCGCGCACCTCTCATACCTTCCCCAATATCGCCCTGTTTTCGCGCACCTCCCGTACCTTCCCCTATATCGCTGTGTTTTCACGCACCTCTCTTAACTTCTCCTATATCGCTGTGTTTTCAGGCACCTCTCATGGCTTCCCCAATATCGCCGTGTATTCATGCACATCTCATACCGTCCCCTATATTGCTGTGTTTTCACGCACCTCCCATAGCTTCGCCTACATCGCTATGTTTTCGCTCCTATCATTACTTCTCCTATATCGCTGTGTTTTCTCGCACCTCTGATACATTCTCCTGTATTGCCATGTTTTCGCGCACCTCTTATAATTTCCCCTATATCGCTGTGTTCTCGCATACCTCTCATACCTTCCCCTATATCACTGTTTTTTTGCGCATGTCCCATAGCGTCCCCTATATCGCTGTGCTTTTGTGCACCTCTCATACATTCCCCATATCACTGTGCTTTCGCGCACCTCTCATACCTTCCCAAATATCGCCCTGTTTTCGCTCACCTCCCATTCCTTCACCTATATCGCTGTTTTTGTGCACCTCTCATGCATTTCCGTATACCGCTGTGTTTTTGCACACCTCTCATACCTTCCCCAATATCACCGTGTTTTCACGCACCTCTCATAACCTCCCCTCTATCTCCCTGTTTTCGCGCTCCTCTCATACCTTCCCCTATATCACTGTGTTTTCGCGCAGCTCCCATAGCTTCCGCTACATCGCTGTGTTTTCGCTCACCTCTCATGGCTTCCCGACTATCGCCGTGTATTCATGCACATCTCATACCTTCCCCTATATCGCTGTGCTTTCGCGCACCTCCCATAGCTTCGCCTACATCGCTGTTTTTGCGCACCTCTCATACCTTCCCCTATATCGATGTATTTTTGCGCACATCTCATACCTTTCCCTATATTGATGTGTTTTCATGCCAATCTCATAACGTCCCCTATATACCTCTGTATTTGCGCACCTCCCATACCATCCCCTATATCACTGTGCCTTCGCGCACCTCTCATGCATTCCCATATATCGCCCTGTTTTCGCGCACCTCCCATACCTTCCCCGATATCGCTGTGTTGCTGTGCTCCTCTCAAACCTTCCCCTATATTGCTGTGTTTTCCTGCACCTCTCTTAACTTCTCCTATATCGCTGTGATTTTGCACACCTCTCATACCTTCCCCTATATCGCTGTGTTTTCAGGCACCTCTCATGGCTTCCCCAATATCGCCGTGTATTCATGCACATCTCATACTGTCCCCTATATCGCTGTGTTTTGGCGCACCTCCCATAGCTTCGCCTACTTCGCTGTTTTCGCGCACATCCCATAGCTTCACCTTGATCGCTGTGTTATTGCTCACCTCTCATAGCTTACCCTATATCGCCGTGTTTTCGCGCATCTCGCATGTCTTCACGTATATCGCTATGTTTTCGCTCCTATCATTACTTCCCCTATATCGCTGTGTTTTCTCGCACCTCTGATACATTCTCCTGTATTGCCATGTTTTCGCACACCTCTTACAATTTCCCCTATATCGCCGTGTTCTCGCACACCTCTCATACCTTCCCCTGTATCACTGTTTTTTTGCGCATGTCCCATAGCGTCCCCTATATCGCTGTGTTTTCTCGCACCTCTGATAATTTCCCCTGTATCGCCGTGGTTTCGCGCACATCCCATAGGTTCCACTATATTGCCCTGTTTTTGCACACCTCTCATGTCTTCCCCTATATCACGGTGTTTTCGCGCACATCTCATAACATTCCTTATATTGCTGTGCCTTCGCGCACCTCTCATAACGTCCCCTATATCGCCCTGTTTTCGCGCACCTCCCATACCTTCCCCAATATCGCTGTGTTTTCGTGCACCTCTCATACCTTCCCCTATATCGCCGTGTTTTCAATCACATCTCATAACGTCCCCCATATTGCTGTGTATTCGCGCACCTCCCATAGAATCTCCTATTTCGCTGTGCCTTTGCGCACATCTCATACCTTCCCCTATATCGTCCTGTTTTCGCGCACCTCCCATACCTTCCCTTTTATCGTTGTGTTTTCGTGCACCTCTCATACCTTCCCCTATATTGCTGTGTTTTCGCGCATCTCTCATGGCTTCCCCAATATTGCCTTGTATTCATGCACATCTCATACCGTCCCTTATATCGCTGTGTTTTCGTGCACCTCTCATACCTTCCCCTATATCGCCCTGTTTTCACACACATCCCATAGCTTCCACTATATTGCCCTGTTTTCGCGCACCTCTCATGCCTTCCCCTATTTCGCTCTGTTTTCACTCCTCTCATAACGTCCCCTATATCGCTGTGTTTTCTTGCACCTCTGATGCATTCCCCTGTATTGCCGTGTTTTTGCGCACCTCTCATACTTTTCCCTATATAGCCGTGTTTTTGCGCATCTCTCATGGCATCCCCGATATCGCCGTGTTTCATGCATATTTCATACATTCCCCTATATCGCTGTGTTTTCGCGCAGCTCCCATAGCTTCCGCTACATCGCTGTGTTTTCGCGCCCCTCTCATGCCTTCACCTATATCGCTGTCTTTTCACACCCTGATATAGCTTCACCTTTCTCGCTGTGTTTTTGCTCACCTCTCATACCTTCCCCTATATCGCTGTGTTTTCACTGCTCTCATAACTTCCCCTATATCACTGTGTTTTCTCGCACCTCTGATGCATTCCCCTGTATTGCGATGTTTTCGCGCACCTCTCATACCTTCCCCAATATCGCCCTGTTTTCGCGCACCTCCCCTACCTTCCCCTATATCGCTGTGCTTTTGTGCACCTCTCATACATTCCCCATATCACCTGTCATAACTTCCACTATATCGCTGTGTTTTTGAACATCTCTCATACCTTACCCTATAATGCTGTGTTTTCGCGTGGCTCTCATGGAATCCCCAATATCGCCATGTATTCATGGACATCTCATACCGTCCCCTATATCACTGTGTTTTCTCGCACCACTGATGGCTTCCCCGATATCGCCGTGTATTCATGCACATCTCATACCGTCCCCTATATCACTGTGTTTTCTCGCACCACTGATGGTTCCCCGATATCGCCGTGTATTCATGCACATCTCATACCGTCCCCTATATCGCTGTGTTTTCGCGCACCTCTTACAATTTCCCCTATATCGCCGTGTTCTCGCACACCTCTCATACATTCCCCTGTATCACTGTTTTTTTGCGCATGTCCCATAGCGTCCCCTATATCGCTGTGTTTTCTCGCACCTCTGATACTTTCCCCTGTATCGCCGTGGTTTCGCGCACATCCCATAGGTTCCACTATATTGCCCTATTTTTGCGCACCTCTCATGTCTTCCCCTATATCACGGTGTTTTCGCGCACCTCTCATACCTTCCCTTATATCGCTGTGTTTTCACGTACCTCTCATAACTTCTCCTAATTCGCTGTATTTTTGCGCAGTTCTTATAACTTCCCCTATATTGCCGTGTTTTCATGCACATCTCAGAACGTCCCCTATATCGCTGTGTATTCGCGCACCTCCCATAGTATCCCTTGTATTGCTGTGACTTCACGCACCTCTCATACCTTCCCCTATATCGCCCTGTTTTCGCGCACCTTCCATACCTTCCACTATATCGCTGTGTTTTCATGCACCTCTCATACCTCCCTCTATATCGCTGTGTTTTCACGCACCTCTCATAATTTCTCCTATATCGCCGTATTTTTGCACACCTCTCATGGCTTCCCCAATATCGCCGTGTTTTAATGCACATCTCTTAACGTCCCATATATCGCTGTGTATTCGCACACCTGCCATAGCATCCCCTATATTGCTGAGCCTTCGCGCACCTCTCATAACTTCCCCTATATTGCTGTGTTTTCGCGCATCTCTCATGGCTTCCCCAATATTGCCGTGTATTCATGCACATCTTATACCGTCCCTTATATCGCTGTGCTTTCGCGCACCTCCCATAGCTATGCCCACGTCGCTGTGTTTTCGCGCACCTCTCATACCTTCACCTATATCGCTGTGTTTTCACTCACTTCTCATAACTTCTCATATATCGCCGTGTTTTCGCGGACCTCTCATACCTTCACCTATATCGCTGTGTTTTCACTCACTTCTCATAACTTCTCATATATCGCCGTGTTTTCGCGGACCTCTCATAATTTCCCCTATATAGCCATGTTCTTGCACACCTCTCATAACTTCCACTATATCACTGTGTTTTCACGCACGTCCCATAGCATCCCCTGTATCGCTGTGTTTTCGGGCACCTCTCATACCTTTCCCTGTATCGCCATGTTTTCGCGCATATCCCATAGCTTCCACTATATAGCCCTGTTTTCGAGCACTCTCATGTCTTCCCCTATATCACTGTGTTTTCGAGCACCTCCCATACCTTCCCTTTTATCGTTGTGTTTCCGTGCACCTCTCATACCTTCCCCTATATTGCTGTGTTTTCGCGCATCTCTCATGGCTTCCCCAATATTGCCTTGTATTCATGCACATCTCATACCGTCCCTTATATCGCTGTGCTTTCGCGCACCTCCCATGCCTTCCTCTAAATCGCTGTGTTTTCGTGCACCTCTCATACCTTCCCCTATATCGCCCTGTTTTCGCACACATCCCATAGCTTCCACTATATTGCCCTGTTTTCGCGCACCTCTCATGCCTTCCCTTATTTCGCTCTGTTTTCACTCCTCTCATAACGTCCCCTATATCGCTGTGTTTTCTTGCACCTCTGATGCATTCCCCTGTATTGCCGTGTTTTTGCGCACCTCTCATACTTTTCCCTATAGAGCCGTGTTTTTTGCGCATCTCTCATGGCATCCCCGATATCGCCGTGTTTCATGCATATTTCATGCATTCCCCTATATCGCTGTGTTTTCGCGCAGCTCCCATAGCTTCCGCTACATCGCTGTGTTTTCGCGCACCTCTCATGCCTTCACCTATATCGCTGTCTTTTCACACCCTGATATAGCTTCACATTTCTCACTGTGTTTTTGCTCACCTCTCATACCTTCCCCTATATCGCTGTGTTTTCACTGCTCTCATAACTTCCCCTATATCGCTGTGTTTTCTCGCACCTCTGATAATTTCCCCTGTATCGCCGTGGTTTCGCGCACATCCCATAGGTTCCACTATATTGCCCTGTTTTTGCACACCTCTCATGTCTTCCCCTATATCACGGTGTTTTCGCGCACATCTCATAACATTCCTTATATTGCTGTGCCTTCGCGCACCTCTCATAACGTCCCCTATATCGCCCTGTTTTCGCGCACCTCCCATACCTTCCCCAATATCGCTGTGTTTTCGTGCACCTCTCATACCTTCCCTTATATCGCTGTGTTTTCACGCACCTCTCATAACCTCTCCTAATTCGCTGTATTTTTGCGCAGTTCTTATACCTTCCCCTATATTGCCGTGTTTTCATGCACATCTCATAACGTCCCCTATATCGCTGTGTATTCGCGCACCTCCCATAGCATCCCTTGTATTGCTGTGACTTCGCGCACCTCTCATACCTTCCCCTATATCGCCCTGTTTTCGCGCACCTTCCATAGCATCCCCTATATTGCTGTGCCTTCGACACCTCTCATACCTTCCCCTATATTGCTGTGTTTTCGCGCATCTCTCATGGCTTCCCCAATATTGCCGTGTATTCATGCACATCTCATACCGTCCCTTATATCGCTGTGCTTTCGTGCACGTCCCATAGCTATGCCCACGTCGCTGTGTTTTCGCGCACCTCTCATACCTTCACCTATATCGCTGTGTTTTCACTCACTTCTCATAACTTCTGATATATCGCCGTGTTTTCGCGGACCTCTCATAATTTCACCTATATAGCCATGTTCTTGCACACCTCTCATAACTTCCACTATATCACTGTGTTTTCACGCACGTCCCATAGCATCCCCTGTATCGCTGTGTTTTCGGGCACCTCTCATACATTTCCCTGTATCGCCATGTTTTCGCGCATATCCCATAGCTTCCACTATATAGCCCTGTTTTCGAGCACTCTCTTGTCTTCCCCTATATCACTGTGTTTTCGCGCACCTCCCATACCTTCCTCTATATCGCTGTGTTTTCGTGCACCTCTCATACCTTCCCCTATATCGCTGTGTTTTCACGCACCTCTCATAACTTCTCCTATATCGCTGTATTTTTGCACACCTCTCATACCTTCCCCTATATCGCCGTGTTTTCAATCACATCTCATAACGTCCCCCATATTGCTGTGTATTCGCGCACCTCCCATAGAATCTCCTATTTCGCTGTGCCTTTGCGCACATCTCATACCTTCCCCTATATCGTCCTGTTTTCGCGCACCTCCCATACCTTCCCTTTTATCGTTGTGTTTTCGTGCACCTCTCATACCTTCCCCTATATTGCTGTGTTTTCGCGCATCTCTCATGGCTTCCCCAATATTGCCTTGTATTCATGCACATCTCATACCGTCCCTTATATCGCTGTGTTTTCGTGCACCTCTCATACCTTCCCCTATATCGCCCTGTTTTCACACACATCCCATAGCTTCCACTATATTGCCCTGTTTTCGCGCACCTCTCATGCCTTCCCCTATTTCGCTCTGTTTTCACTCCTCTCATAACGTCCCCTATATCGCTGTGTTTTCTTGCACCTCTGATGCATTCCCCTGTATTGCCGTGTTTTTGCGCACCTCTCATACTTTTCCCTATATAGCCGTGTTTTTGCGCATCTCTCATGGCATCCCCGATATCGCCGTGTTTCATGCATATTTCATACATTCCCCTATATCGCTGTGTTTTCGCGCAGCTCCCATAGCTTCCGCTACATCGCTGTGTTTTCGCGCACCTCTCATGCCTTCACCTATATCGCTGTCTTTTCACACCCTGATATAGCTTCACCTTTCTCGCTGTGTTTTTGCTCACCTCTCATACCTTCCCCTATATCGCTGTGTTTTCACTGCTCTCATAACTTCCCCTATATCACTGTGTTTTCTCGCACCTCTGATGCATTCCCCTGTATTGCGATGTTTTCGCGCACCTCTCATACCTTCCCCAATATCGCCCTGTTTTCGCGCACCTCCCCTACCTTCCCCTATATCGCTGTGCTTTTGTGCACCTCTCATACATTCCCCATATCACCTGTCATAACTTCCACTATATCGCTGTGTTTTTGAACATCTCTCATACCTTACCCTATAATGCTGTGTTTTCGCGTGGCTCTCATGGAATCCCCAATATCGCCATGTATTCATGGACATCTCATACCGTCCCCTATATCACTGTGTTTTCTCGCACCACTGATGGCTTCCCCGATATCGCCATGTATTCATGCACATCTCATACCGTCCCCTATATCACTGTGTTTTCTCGCACCACTGATGGTTCCCCGATATCGCCGTGTATTCATGCACATCTCATACCGTCCCCTATATCGCTGTGTTTTCGCGCACCTCTTACAATTTCCCCTATATCGCCGTGTTCTCGCACACCTCTCATACATTCCCCTGTATCACTGTTTTTTTGCGCATGTCCCATAGCGTCCCCTATATCGCTGTGTTTTCTCGCACCTCTGATACTTTCCCCTGTATCGCCGTGGTTTCGCGCACATCCCATAGGTTCCACTATATTGCCCTATTTTTGCGCACCTCTCATGTCTTCCCCTATATCACGGTGTTTTCGCGCACCTCTCATACCTTCCCTTATATCGCTGTGTTTTCACGTACCTCTCATAACTTCTCCTAATTCGCTGTATTTTTGCGCAGTTCTTATAACTTCCCCTATATTGCCGTGTTTTCATGCACATCTCAGAACGTCCCCTATATCGCTGTGTATTCGCGCACCTCCCATAGTATCCCTTGTATTGCTGTGACTTCACGCACCTCTCATACCTTCCCCTATATCGCCCTGTTTTCGCGCACCTTCCATACCTTCCACTATATCGCTGTGTTTTCATGCACCTCTCATACCTCCCTCTATATCGCTGTGTTTTCACGCACCTCTCATAATTTCTCCTATATCGCCGTATTTTTGCACACCTCTCATGGCTTCCCCAATATCGCCGTGTTTTAATGCACATCTCTTAACGTCCCATATATCGCTGTGTATTCGCACACCTGCCATAGCATCCCCTATATTGCTGAGCCTTCGCGCACCTCTTATAACTTCCCCTATATTGCTGTGTTTTCGCGCATCTCTCATGGCTTCCCCAATATTGCCGTGTATTCATGCACATCTTATACCGTCCCTTATATCGCTGTGCTTTCGCGCACCTCCCATAGCTATGCCCACGTCGCTGTGTTTTCGCGCACCTCTCATACCTTCACCTATATCGCTGTGTTTTCACTCACTTCTCATAACTTCTCATATATCGCCGTGTTTTCGCGGACCTCTCATACCTTCACCTATATCGCTGTGTTTTCACTCACTTCTCATAACTTCTCATATATCGCCGTGTTTTCGCGGACCTCTCATAATTTCCCCTATATAGCCATGTTCTTGCACACCTCTCATAACTTCCACTATATCACTGTGTTTTCACGCACGTCCCATAGCATCCCCTGTATCGCTGTGTTTTCGGGCACCTCTCATACCTTTCCCTGTATCGCCATGTTTTCGCGCATATCCCATAGCTTCCACTATATAGCCCTGTTTTCGAGCACTCTCATGTCTTCCCCTATATCACTGTGTTTTCGAGCACCTCCCATACCTTCCCTTTTATCGTTGTGTTTCCGTGCACCTCTCATACCTTCCCCTATATTGCTGTGTTTTCGCGCATCTCTCATGGCTTCCCCAATATTGCCTTGTATTCATGCACATCTCATACCGTCCCTTATATCGCTGTGCTTTCGCGCACCTCCCATGCCTTCCTCTAAATCGCTGTGTTTTCGTGCACCTCTCATACCTTCCCCTATATCGCCCTGTTTTCGCACACATCCCATAGCTTCCACTATATTGCCCTGTTTTCGCGCACCTCTCATGCCTTCCCTTATTTCGCTCTGTTTTCACTCCTCTCATAACGTCCCCTATATCGCTGTGTTTTCTTGCACCTCTGATGCATTCCCCTGTATTGCCGTGTTTTTGCGCACCTCTCATACTTTTCCCTATAGAGCCGTGTTTTTTGCGCATCTCTCATGGCATCCCCGATATCGCCGTGTTTCATGCATATTTCATGCATTCCCCTATATCGCTGTGTTTTCGCGCAGCTCCCATAGCTTCCGCTACATCGCTGTGTTTTCGCGCACCTCTCATGCCTTCACCTATATCGCTGTCTTTTCACACCCTGATATAGCTTCACATTTCTCACTGTGTTTTTGCTCACCTCTCATACCTTCCCCTATATCGCTGTGTTTTCACTGCTCTCATAACTTCCCCTATATCGCTGTGTTTTCTCGCACCTCTGATAATTTCCCCTGTATCGCCGTGGTTTCGCGCACATCCCATAGGTTCCACTATATTGCCCTGTTTTTGCACACCTCTCATGTCTTCCCCTATATCACGGTGTTTTCGCGCACATCTCATAACATTCCTTATATTGCTGTGCCTTCGCGCACCTCTCATAACGTCCCCTATATCGCCCTGTTTTCGCGCACCTCCCATACCTTCCCCAATATCGCTGTGTTTTCGTGCACCTCTCATACCTTCCCTTATATCGCTGTGTTTTCACGCACCTCTCATAACCTCTCCTAATTCGCTGTATTTTTGCGCAGTTCTTATACCTTCCCCTATATTGCCGTGTTTTCATGCACATCTCATAACGTCCCCTATATCGCTGTGTATTCGCGCACCTCCCATAGCATCCCTTGTATTGCTGTGACTTCGCGCACCTCTCATACCTTCCCCTATATCGCCCTGTTTTCGCGCACCTTCCATAGCATCCCCTATATTGCTGTGCCTTCGACACCTCTCATACCTTCCCCTATATTGCTGTGTTTTCGCGCATCTCTCATGGCTTCCCCAATATTGCCGTGTATTCATGCACATCTCATACCGTCCCTTATATCGCTGTGCTTTCGCGCACCTCCCATAGCTATGCCCACGTCGCTGTGTTTTCGCGCACCTCTCATACCTTCACCTATATCGCTGTGTTTTCACTCACTTCTCATAACTTCTGATATATCGCCGTGTTTTCGCGGACCTCTCATAATTTCACCTATATAGCCATGTTCTTGCACACCTCTCATAACTTCCACTATATCACTGTGTTTTCACGCACGTCCCATAGCATCCCCTGTATCGCTGTGTTTTCGGGCACCTCTCATACATTTCCCTGTATCGCCATGTTTTCGCGCATATCCCATAGCTTCCACTATATAGCCCTGTTTTCGAGCACTCTCTTGTCTTCCCCTATATCACTGTGTTTTCGCGCACCTCCCATACCTTCCTCTATATCGCTGTGTTTTCGTGCACCTCTCATACCTTCCCCTATATCGCTGTGTTTTCACGCACCTCTCATAACTTCTCCTATATCGCTGTATTTTTGCACACCTCTCATACCTTCCCCTATATCGCCGTGTTTTCAATCACATCTCATAACGTCCCCCATATTGCTGTGTATTCGCGCACCTCCCATAGAATCTCCTATTTCGCTGTGCCTTTGCGCACATCTCATACCTTCCCCTATATCGTCCTGTTTTCGCGCACCTCCCATACCTTCCCTTTTATCGTTGTGTTTTCGTGCACCTCTCATACCTTCCCCTATATTGCTGTGTTTTCGCGCATCTCTCATGGCTTCCCCAATATTGCCTTGTATTCATGCACATCTCATACCGTCCCTTATATCGCTGTGTTTTCGTGCACCTCTCATACCTTCCCCTATATCGCCCTGTTTTCACACACATCCCATAGCTTCCACTATATTGCCCTGTTTTCGCGCACCTCTCATGCCTTCCCCTATTTCGCTCTGTTTTCACTCCTCTCATAACGTCCCCTATATCGCTGTGTTTTCTTGCACCTCTGATGCATTCCCCTGTATTGCCGTGTTTTTGCGCACCTCTCATACTTTTCCCTATATAGCCGTGTTTTTGCGCATCTCTCATGGCATCCCCGATATCGCCGTGTTTCATGCATATTTCATACATTCCCCTATATCGCTGTGTTTTCGCGCAGCTCCCATAGCTTCCGCTACATCGCTGTGTTTTCGCGCACCTCTCATGCCTTCACCTATATCGCTGTCTTTTCACACCCTGATATAGCTTCACCTTTCTCGCTGTGTTTTTGCTCACCTCTCATACCTTCCCCTATATCGCTGTGTTTTCACTGCTCTCATAACTTCCCCTATATCACTGTGTTTTCTCGCACCTCTGATGCATTCCCCTGTATTGCGATGTTTTCGCGCACCTCTCATACCTTCCCCAATATCGCCCTGTTTTCGCGCACCTCCCCTACCTTCCCCTATATCGCTGTGCTTTTGTGCACCTCTCATACATTCCCCATATCACCTGTCATAACTTCCACTATATCGCTGTGTTTTTGAACACCTCTCATACCTTACCCTATAATGCTGTGTTTTCGCGTGGCTCTCATGGAATCCCCAATATCGCCATGTATTCATGGACATCTCATACCGTCCCCTATATCACTGTGTTTTCTCGCACCACTGATGGCTTCCCCGATATCGCCGTGTATTCATGCACATCTCATACCGTCCCCTATATCACTGTGTTTTCTCGCACCACTGATGGTTCCCCGATATCGCCGTGTATTCATGCACATCTCATACCGTCCCCTATATCGCTGTGTTTTCGCGCACCTCTTACAATTTCCCCTATATCGCCGTGTTCTCGCACACCTCTCATACATTCCCCTGTATCACTGTTTTTTTGCGCATGTCCCATAGCGTCCCCTATATCGCTGTGTTTTCTCGCACCTCTGATACTTTCCCCTGTATCGCCGTGGTTTCGCGCACATCCCATAGGTTCCACTATATTGCCCTATTTTTGCGCACCTCTCATGTCTTCCCCTATATCACGGTGTTTTCGCGCACCTCTCATACCTTCCCTTATATCGCTGTGTTTTCACGTACCTCTCATAACTTCTCCTAATTCGCTGTATTTTTGCGCAGTTCTTATAACTTCCCCTATATTGCCGTGTTTTCATGCACATCTCAGAACGTCCCCTATATCGCTGTGTATTCGCGCACCTCCCATAGTATCCCTTGTATTGCTGTGACTTCACGCACCTCTCATACCTTCCCCTATATCGCCCTGTTTTCGCGCACCTTCCATACCTTCCACTATATCGCTGTGTTTTCATGCACCTCTCATACCTCCCTCTATATCGCTGTGTTTTCACGCACCTCTCATAATTTCTCCTATATCGCCGTATTTTTGCACACCTCTCATGGCTTCCCCAATATCGCCGTGTTTTAATGCACATCTCTTAACGTCCCATATATCGCTGTGTATTCGCACACCTGCCATAGCATCCCCTATATTGCTGAGCCTTCGCGCACCTCTCATAACTTCCCCTATATTGCTGTGTTTTCGCGCATCTCTCATGGCTTCCCCAATATTGCCGTGTATTCATGCACATCTTATACCGTCCCTTATATCGCTGTGCTTTCGCGCACCTCCCATAGCTATGCCCACGTCGCTGTGTTTTCGCGCACCTCTCATACCTTCACCTATATCGCTGTGTTTTCACTCACTTCTCATAACTTCTCATATATCGCCGTGTTTTCGCGGACCTCTCATACCTTCACCTATATCGCTGTGTTTTCACTCACTTCTCATAACTTCTCATATATCGCCGTGTTTTCGCGGACCTCTCATAATTTCCCCTATATAGCCATGTTCTTGCACACCTCTCATAACTTCCACTATATCACTGTGTTTTCACGCACGTCCCATAGCATCCCCTGTATCGCTGTGTTTTCGGGCACCTCTCATACCTTTCCCTGTATCGCCATGTTTTCGCGCATATCCCATAGCTTCCACTATATAGCCCTGTTTTCGAGCACTCTCATGTCTTCCCCTGTATCACTGTGTTTTCGAGCACCTCCCATACCTTCCCTTTTATCGTTGTGTTTCCGTGCACCTCTCATACCTTCCCCTATATTGCTGTGTTTTCGCGCATCTCTCATGGCTTCCCCAATATTGCCTTGTATTCATGCACATCTCATACCGTCCCTTATATCGCTGTGCTTTCGCGCACCTCCCATGCCTTCCTCTAAATCGCTGTGTTTTCGTGCACCTCTCATACCTTCCCCTATATCGCCCTGTTTTCGCACACATCCCATAGCTTCCACTATATTGCCCTGTTTTCGCGCACCTCTCATGCCTTCCCTTATTTCGCTCTGTTTTCACTCCTCTCATAACGTCCCCTATATCGCTGTGTTTTCTTGCACCTCTGATGCATTCCCCTGTATTGCCGTGTTTTTGCGCACCTCTCATACTTTTCCCTATAGAGCCGTGTTTTTGCGCATCTCTCATGGCATCCCCGATATCGCCGTGTTTCATGCATATTTCATGCATTCCCCTATATCGCTGTGTTTTCGCGCAGCTCCCATAGCTTCCGCTACATCGCTGTGTTTTCGCGCACCTCTCATGCCTTCACCTATATCGCTGTCTTTTCACACCCTGATATAGCTTCACATTTCTCACTGTGTTTTTACTCACCTCTCATACCTTCCCCTATATCGCTGTGTTTTCACTGCTCTCATAACTTCCCCTATATCACTGTGTTTTCTCGCACCTCTGATGCATTCCCCTGTATTGCAATGTTTTCGCGCACCTCTCATACCTTCCCCAATATCGCCCTGTTTTCGCGCACCTCCCCTACCTTCCCCTATATCGCTGTGCTTTTGTGCACCTCTCATACATTCCCCATATCACCTGTCATAACTTCCACTATATCGCTGTGTTTTTGAACACCTCTCATACCTTACCCTATAATGCTGTGTTTTCGCGCGGCTCTCATGGAATCGCCAATATCGCCATGTATTCATGGACATCTCATACCGTCCCCTATATTACTGTGTTTTCTCGCACCACTGATGGCTTCCCCGATATCGCCGTGTATTCATGCACATCTCATACCGTCCCCTATATCACTGTGTTTTCTCGCACCACTGATGGTTCCCCGATATCGCCGTGTATTCATGCACATCTCATACCGTCCCCTATATCACTGTGTTTTCTCGCACCACTGATGGTTCCCCGATATCGCCGTGTATTCATGCACATCTCATACCGTCCCCTATATCGCTGTGTTTTCGCGCACCTCTTACAATTTCCCCTATATCGCCGTGTTCTCGCACACCTCTCATACATTCCCCTGTATCACTGTTTTTTTGCGCATGTCCCATAGCGTCCCCTATATCGCTGTGTTTTCTCGCACCTCTGATACTTTCCCCTGTATCGCCGTGGTTTCGCGCACATCCCATAGGTTCCACTATATTGCCCTATTTTTGCGCACCTCTCATGTCTTCCCCTATATCACGGTGTTTTCGCGCACCTCTCATACCTTCCCTTATATCGCTGTGTTTTCACGTACCTCTCATAACTTCTCCTAATTCGCTGTATTTTTGCGCAGTTCTTATAACTTCCCCTATATTGCCGTATTGCCATGGAATCCCCAATATCGCCATGTATTCATGGACATCTCATACCGTCCCCTATATCACTGTGTTTTCTCGCACCACTGATGGCTTCCCCGATATCGCCGTGTATTCATGCACATCTCATACCGTCCCCTATATCGCTGTGTTTTCGCGCACCTCTCATACCTTCCCCTATATCGCTGTGTTTTCACGCACCTCTCTTAACTTCCCGTATATCGCAGTGTTGTTATGCACATCTCATAACGTCCTCTATATCGCTGTGTATTCGCGCACCTCCCATAGCATCCCTTATATCGCTGTGCCTTCGAGCACCTCTCATACCTTCCCAAATATCGCCCTGTTTTCGCGCACCTCCCATTCCTTCACCTATATCGCTGTTTTCGTGCACCTCTCATACCTTCTCCTATATCGCTGCGCCTTCGCGCACCTCTCATGCATTCCCGTACATGGCCCTGTTTTCGCGCACCTCCCATACCTTCTCCAATATCGCTGTATTTTCGTGCACGTCTCCTACGTTCCCCTATATTGCTGTGTTTTCACGCACCTCTCTTAACTTCTCCTATATCGCTGTGTTTTCAGGCACCTCTCATGTCTTCCCCAATACAGCCGTGTATTCATGCACATCTCATACCGTCCCCTATATTGCTGTGTTTTCACGCACCTCCCATAGCTTCGCCTACATCGCTGCTTTTGCGCACATCCCATAGCTTCACCTGGATCGCTGTGTTATTGCTCACCTCTCATAGCTTACCCTATCTCGCCGTGTTTTCGCGCACCTCACATGTCTTCACCTATATCGCTATGTTTTCGCTCCTATCATTACTTCCCCTATATCGCTGTGTTTTCTCGCACCTCTGGTACATTCTCCTGTATTGACATGTTTTCGCGCACCTCTTACAATTTCCCCTATATCGCTGTGTTCTCGCATACCTCTCATACCTTCCCCTATATCACTGTTTTTTTGCGCATGTCCCATAGCGTCCCCTATATTGCTGTGCTTTTGTGCACCTCTCATACATTCCCCATATCACTGTGTTTTCGCGCACCTCTCATACCTTCTCAAATATCGCCCTGTTTTCGCTCACCTCCCATTCCTTCACCTATATCGCTGTTTTAGTGCACCTCTCATGCATTTCCGTATACCGCTGTGTTTTTGCACACCTCTCATACCTTCCCCAATATCACCGTGTTTTCACGCACCTCTCATAACCTCCCCTCTATCGCCCTGTTTTCGCGCTCCTCTCATACCTTCCCCTATATCACTGTGTTTTCACGCAGCTCTCATACCTTCCCCTATATCGCTGTGTTTTCGCACACCTCTCATGGCTTCCCGACTATCGCCGTGTATTCATGCACATCTCATACCTTCCCCTATATCGCCGTGCTTTCGCGCACCTCCCATAGCTTCGCCTACATCGCTGTTTTCGCGCGCCTCTCATACCTACCCCTATATCGATGTATTTTTGCACACATCTCATACCTTTCCCTATATTGATGTGTTTTCATGCCAATCTCATAACGTCCCCTATATACCTCTGTATTTGCGCACCTCCCATACCATCCCCTATATCACTGTGCCTTCGCGCACCTCTCATGCATTCCCATATATCGCCCTGTTTTCGCGCACCTCCCATACCTTCCCCGATATCGCTGTGTTTTTGTGCTCCTCTCATACCTTCCCCTATATTGCTGTGTTTTCAGGCACCTCTCTTAACTTCTCCTATATCGCTGTGTTTTTGCACACCTCTCATACCTTCCCCTATATCGCTGTGTTTTCAGGCACCTCTCATGGCTTCCCCAATATCGCCGTGTATTCATGCACATCTCATACCGTCCCCTATATCGCTGTGTTTTGGCGCACCTCCCATAGCTTCGCCTACATCGCTGTGTTATTGCTCACCTCTCATAGCTTACCCTATATCGCCGCTTTTTCGCGCATCTCGCATGTCTTCACGTATATCGTTATGTTTTCGTTCCTATCATTACTTCCCCTATATCGCTGTGTTTTCTCGCAACTCTGATACATTCTCCTGTATTGCCATGTTTTCGCGCACCTCTTACAATTTCCCCTATATCGCCGTGTTCTCGCACACCTCTCATACCTTCCCCTGTATCACTGTTTTTTTGCGCATGTCCCATAGCGTCCCCTATATCGCTGTGTTTTCTCGCACCTCTGATACTTTCCCCTGTATCGCCGTGGTTTCGCGCACATCCCATAGGTTCCACTATATTGCCCTGTTTTCGCGCACCTCACATGTCTTCTCCTATATCACTGTGTTTTCGTGCACCTCTCATACCTTCCCTTATCTCGCTGTGTTTTCACGCACCTCTCATAATTTCTCCTATATCGCCGTATTTTTGCGCACCTCTCATGGCTTCCCCAATATCGCCGTGTTTTAATGCACATCTCTTAACGTCCCATATATCGCTGTGTATTCGCGCACCTGCCATAGCATCCCCTATATTGCTGTGCCTTCGCGCACCTCTCATAACTTCCCCTATATCGCCCTGTTTTCGCGCACCTTCCATATCTTCCCCCATAACGCTGTGTTTTCACGCACCTCTCATAACTTCTCCTATATCGCTGTCTTTTCGCGCACATCCCATAGCTTCACCTTTATCGCTGTGTTATTGCTCACCTCTCATAGATTCCCCTATATCGCCATGTTTTTGCTCACCTCTCATAGCTTCCCCTATATCGCCGTGTTTTCGCGCACCCCTCATGTCTTCACCTAGATCGCTATGCTTTCGCTCTTCTCATTAATTCCCCTATATCGCTGTGTTTTCTCGCACATCTGATATATTCTCCTGTATCGCCGTGTTTTCGCGCACCTCTCATAATTTCGCCTATATTGCCGTGTTCTCGCACAACTCTCATACCATCCCCTATATCACTGCGTTTTCGCGCACGTCCGACAGCTTCCACTACATTGCCGTGTTTTCGCGCACCTCTCATGTCTTCCCCTACATCGCTGTGTTTTCTCACACCTCTGATGCATTCCCCAAAAACGCCAAGATTTGGCGGACCTCTCCTACTTTCCCCTATATCGCCGTGTTCTCGCGCAGCTCGCATACCTTCCCCTATATCACTGTGTTTTCACGCACGTCCCATGGAGTCTCCGATATTGCTGTGTTTTCGCGCAGCTCTCATACCTTCCCCTATATCGCCCTGTTTTCATGCACATCCCATAGCTCTCACTACATTGCCCTATTTTCGTGCACCTCTCATGTCTCCCCTACATTGCTGTGTTTTTGCTTCTCTCATAACTTCCCCGATATCGCTGTGTTTTCTTGCACCTCTGATGCATTCCCCTGTATCGCCGTGTTTTTGCGCACCTCTCATGCTTTCCCCTATATCGCCGTGTTTTCACGCATCTCTCATTTCTTCCCCGATATCTCCGTGTTTTCATGCACATCTCATACCGTCCCCTATATCACTGTGCCTTCGCGCTCCTCTCATACCTTCCCTTATATCGCTGTGTTTTCGTGCACCTCTCATACCTTCACACCTTCCCCTACATCGCTGTGTTTTCACTCACCTCTCATAACTTCTCATATATCGCCGTGTTTTCGGGGACCTCTCATAATTTCCCCTATATAGCCATGTTCTTGCACACCTCTCATACCTTCCACTATATCATTGTGTTTTCACGCACGTCCCATAGCATCCCTGTATCGCTGTGTTTTCGGGCACCTCTCATACCTTTCCCTGTATCGCCATGTGTTCGCGCATATCCCATAGCTTCCACTTATAGCCCTGTTTTCGAGCACTCTCATGTCTTCCCCTATATCGCTGTGTTTTCGTGCACCTCTCATACCTTCCCCTATATCGCCGTGTTTTCAATCACATCTCATAATGTCCCCCATATTGCTGTGTATTCACGCACCTCCCATAGAATCCCCTATATCGCTGTGCCTTCGCGCACATCTCATACCTTCCCCTATATCGTCCTGGTTTCGCACACCTCCCATACCTTCCCTTTTATCGTTGTGTTTTCGTGCACCTCTCATACCTTCCCCTATATTGCTGTGTTTTCGCGCATCTCTCATGACTTCCCCAATATTGCCATGTATTCATGCACATCTCATACCGTCCCTTGTATCGCTGTGCTTTCGCGCACCTCCCATAGCTATGCCCACGTCGCTGTGTTTTCGCGCACCTCTCATACCTTCCCCTATATCGCTGTGTTTTCACTCACTTCTCATAACTTCTCATATATCGCCGTGTTTTCGTGGACCTCTCATAATTTCCCCTATATAGCCATGATCTTGCACACCTCTCATAACTTCCCCTATGTCACTGTGTTTTCGTACACCTCCCATACCTTCCTCTATATCGCTGTGTTTTCGTGCACCTCTCATACCTTCCCCTATTTCGCTGTGTTTTCACGCACCTCTCATAACTTCTCCTATATCGCTGTATTTTTGCGCACCTCTCATACCTTCCCCTGTATCGCCGTGTTTTCAATCACATCTCATAACTTCCCCCATATTGCTGTGTATTCGCGCACCTCCCACAGAATCCCCTATATCGCTGTGCCTTCGCGCACATCTCATACCTTGCCCTATATCGTCCTGTTTTCGCGCACCTCCCATACCTTCCCTTTTATCGTTGTGTTTTCGTGCACCTCTCATATCTTCCCCTATATTGCTGTGTTTTCGCGCATCTCTCATGGCTTCCCCAATATTGCCGTGTATTCATGCACATCTCATACCGTCCCTTATATCTTTGTGCTTTCGCGCACCTCCCATAGCTACGCCCACGTCGCTGTGTTTTCGCGCACCTCTCATGCATTCCCCTATATCGCTGTCTTTTTGCACACATCCCATAGCTTCATCTTTATCGCTGTGTTTTTGCTCACCTCACATAGCTTCCCCTATATCACTGTCTTTTCACGCACCTCTCATGTCTTCACCTATATCGCTATGTTTTCGCTCCTGTCATTACTTCCATTATATCGTTGTGTTTTCTCACACCTCTGATACATTCCCCTGTATCGCCGTGTTGTCACGCACCTCTCATAATTTCCCCTACATCGCTGTATTCTCGCACACCTCTCATACCTTCCCTTATATCGCTGTGTTTTCGCGCACCTCTCATACCTTCCCTTATATCGCTGTGTTTTCACGCACCTCTCTTAACTTCCCCTATATCGCCGTGTTTTTGCGCACCTCTCATAACTTACCCTATATCGCCGTGTTGTTATGCACATCTCATAACGTCCTCTATATAGCTGTGTATTCGCACACCTCCCATAGCATCCCTTATATCGCTGTGCCTTCGCGCACCTCTCATACCTTCCCAAGTATCGCCCTGTTTTCGCGCACCTCCCATTCCTTCACCTATATCGCTGTTTTCGTGCTCCTCTCATACCTTCTCCTATATCGCTGTGTTTTCACGCACCTCTCTTAACTTCTCCTATATCGCTGTGTTTTTGCACACCTCTCATACCTTCCCCAATATCGCCGTGTATTCATGCACATCTCATACCGTCGCCTATATTGCTGTGTTTTCGCGCACCTCCCATAGCTTCGCCTACATCGCTGTTTTCGCGCACATCCCATAGCTTCAACTTGATCGCTGTGTTATTGCTCACATCTCATAGCTTACCCTATATCGCCGTGTTTTCGCGCACCTCGCATGTCTTCACCTATATCGCTATGTTTTCGCTCCTATCATTACTTCCCCTATATCGCTTTGTTTTCTCGCACCTCTGATACATTCTCCTGTATTGCCATGTTTTCATGCACCTCACACAATTTCCCCTATATCGCTGTGTTTTCTCGCACCTCTCATACATTCTCCTGTATCGCCGTGGTTTCGCACACATCCCATAGGTTCCACTATATTGACCTGTTTTTGCGCACCTCTCATGTCTTCCCCTATATAACGGTGTTTTTGCGCACCTCCCATAGCATCCCCTATATCGCTGTGCCTTCGTGCACCTCTCATACGTTCCCCTATATCGCCCTGTTTCGTGCATCTCCTATACCTTCCCTTATATCACTGCGTTTTCGTGCACCTTTCATACCTTCCCCTATATCACTGTGTTTTCGCACACCTCTCATAACTTCTCCTATATCGCTGTGTTTTTGTGCACCTCTCATACCTTCCCGAATATCACTGCGTTTTCATGCACATCTCATCACGTCCACTATATCGCTGTGTATTCACGCACCTCCCATAGCTTCCTCTATATCGCTGTGCCTTGCGCACCTCTCATAGCTTCCCCTGTATCGCCGTGTTTTTGCACACCTCTCATAGCTTCCCCTATATCGCCATGTTTTCGCGCACCTCTCATGTCTTCACCTAGATCGCTATGCATTCGATCCTCTGAATACTTCCCCTATATCGCTGTGTTTTCTCGCACATCTGATACATTTTGCCGTATCGCCGTGTTTTCGCACACCTGTCATAATTTCCCCTTTATTGCCCTGTTTTCGCGCACCTCTCATGTATTCCACTAATTAGTTGTGTTTTCTGGCACCTCTGATGCATTCCCATGTAACGCCAAGTTTTCACGCACCTCTCATACTTTCCCCTATATCGCCGTATTTACGCGCACCTCTCATACCTCCCCCTATATCGCCATGTTTTTATGCACATCTCATACCGTCTTCTATATCGCTGTGTTTTTGCGCACCTCCCATAGCATCCCCTTTCTCGCTGTGCCTTCGTGAACCTCTCATACCTTCCCCAATATCGCTGTGTTGTCACGCACCTCTCTTAACTTCTCCTATATCGCTGTGTTTTTGCACACCTCTCATAGCTTCCCCTATGTCACTGTGTTTTCAGGCACCTCTCATGGCTTCCCCAATATCGCCGTGTACTCATGCACATCTCATACCGTCCCCTATATCGCTGTGTTTTGGCGTACATCCCATAGCTTCACCTACATCGCTGTTTTCGCGCACATCCCATAGTTTCACCTTGATCGCTGTGTTATTGCTCACCTCTCATGGCTTACCCTATATCGCCTTGTTTTCGCGCACCTCGCATGTCTTCACCTATATCGCTATGTTTTCGCTCGTATCATTAATTCCCCTATATCGCTGTGTTTTCTCGCACCTCTGATACATTCTCCTGTATTGCCATGTTTTCGTGCACCTCTTACAATTTCCCTTATATCGCCGTGTTCTCGCACACCTCTCATACCTGCCCCTATATCATTGTTTTTTTGCGCATGTCCCATACCGTCCCCTATATCGCTGTGTTTTCTTGCACCTCTGATACATTCCCCTAAATCGCTGTGGTTTCGCGCACATCCCATAGGTTCCACTATATTGCCCTGTTTTTGCGCACCTCTCATGTCTTCCCCTATATCACGGTGTTTTCGCGAACCTCTCATAGCATCCCCTATATCGCTGTGCCTTCGCACACATCTCATAACTTCCCCTATATCGCCCTGTTTTTGCGCATCTCCCATTCCTTCACCTATATCGCTGTTTTCGTGCACCTCTCATGCATTTCCGTAGACCGCTGTGTTTTTGCACACCTCTCATACCTTCCCCAATATCACGTGTTTTCACGCACCTCTCATAACCTCCCCTCTATCGCACTGTTTTCGCGCTCCTCTCAGACCTTCCCCAATATCACTGTGTTTTCACGCAGCTCTCATACCTTCCCCTATATCGCTGTGTTTTCTCACACCTCTCATGGCTTCCCGACAATCGCCGTGTATTCATGCACATCTCATACCTTCCCCTATATTGCTGTGCTTTCGCGCACCTCCCATAGCTTTGCCTACATCGCTGTTTTCGCGCACCTCTCATACCTTCCCCTATATCGATGTATTTTTGCGCACATCTCATACCTTTCCCTATATTGATGTGTTTTCATGCACATCTCATACCGTCCGCTATATACCTCTGTATTTGCGCACCTCCCATACCATCCCCTATATCACTGTGCCTTCGCACACCTCTCACGCATTCCCATATATCGCCATGTTTTCGCGCACCTCGCATACCTTCCCCGATATCGCTGTGTTTTTGTGCTCCTCTCATACCTTCCCCTATATTGTTGTGTTTTCATGCACCTCTCTTAACTTCTCCTATATCGCTGTGTTTTTACACACCTCTCATACCTTCCCCTATATCGCTGTGTTTTCAGGCACCTCTCATGGCTTCCCCAATATCGCCGTGTATTCATGCACATCTCATAACTTCCCCTATATCGCACAGTTTTCGCGCACCTCCGATTCCTTCCCCTATGTCGCTGTGTTTTCACACACCTCTCATAACTTCTCCTATATCACTGAGTTTTTGTGCACCTCTAATACCTTCCCTAATATCGCTGAGTTTTCATGCACATCTCATCACGTCCCCATATCGCTGTGTATTCGCGCACCTCCCATATCATCCCCCATATTGCTGTGCCTTGTGCAGCTCTCATAGCTTCCCCTATATCGCTGTCTTTTCGCGCACATCCCATAGATTCAGCTTTATCGCTGTGTTATTGCTCACCTCTCATAGCTTCCCCTGTATCGCCGAGTTTTTGCACACCTCTCACGTCTTCACCTAGATCGCTATGTTTTCGCTCCTCTCAATACATCCCCTATATCGCTGTGTTTTCTCGCACAATTGATACATTCTCCCGTATCGCTGAGTTTTCGCACACCTCTCATTATTTCCCATATATCGCCGTGCTCTCGCGCACTTCTCATACCTTCCCTTATATCGCCCTGTTTTCGTGCACATCCCATACCTTCCACTATATTGCCCTGTTTTCGTGCACCTCTCATGGATTCCACTACATCGCTGTGTTTTCTGGCACCTCTGATGCTTTCCCCTGTAACGCCAAGTTTTCACGCACCTCTCATATTTTCCCCTATATCGCCGTGTTTACGCGCACCTCTCATACCTCCCCCTATATCGCCATGTTTTTATGCACATCTCACACCGTCTCCTATATCGCTGTGCCTTCGTGCACCTCTCATACCTTCCCCTATATCGCCCTGTATTCGTGCACCTCCTATACCTTCCCTTATATCACTGCGTTTTCGTGCACCTCTCATACATTCTCGTATATCGCTGTGTTTTTGCACACCGCTCATACCTTCCCCAATATCACCGTGTTTTCATGCACATCTCATAATGTCCCCAATGTCGCTGGGTTTTCACACACCACTCATAACTTCCCCTACATCGTCTTGTTTTCGCGCTCCTCTCATACCTTCACCTATATCACTATGTTTTCACGCAGCTCTCATACCTTCCCCTATATCGATGTATTTTTGCGCACATCTCATACCTTCCCCTATATCGCTGTGCTTTCGCGCACCTCCCATAGTTTCGCCTACATCGCTGTTTTCGCGCACATCCCTTAGCTTCACCTTGATCGCTGTGTTATTGCTCACCTCTCATAGCTTACCCTATATCGTCGTGTTTTCATGCACCTCGCATGTCTTCACCTATATCGCTATGTTTTCGCTCCTATCATTACTTCCCCTATATCGCTGTGTTTTCTTGCACCTCTGATGCATTCTCCTGTATTGCCATGTTTTCGTGCACCTCTTACAATTTCCCCTATATCGTCGTGTTCTCGCACACCTCTCATACCTTCCCTTATATCACTGTTGTTTTGCGCATGTCCCATAGCGTCCCCTATACCGCTGTGTTTTCTGGCACCTCTGATACATTCCCCTGTATCGCCGTGGTTTCGCGCACATCCCACAGGTTCCACTATATTGCCCTGCTTCTGCGCAGCTCTCATGTCTTCCCCTCTATCGCTGTGCCTTCGCGCAACTCTCATTACTTCCCCTATATCGCCCTGTTTTCGCGCACCTCCCATACCTTCCCCAATATCGCTGTGTTTTCGTGCACCTCTCATACCTTCCCTCATATCGTTATGTTTTCACGCACCTCTCATAAATTCTCCTATATCGCTGTATTTTTGCGCAGTTCTTATACCTTCCCCTATATTGCCATGTTTTCATGCACATCTCATAACGTCCCCTATATCGCTGTGTATTCGCGCACCTCCCATAACATCCCTTATATTACTGTGCCTTCGCGCACATCTCATACCTTCCCCTATGTCGCCCTGTTTTCGCACACCTCCCATACCGTCCCCTATATCGCTGTATTTTCGCACACCTCTCATGGCTTCCCCAATATCGCTGTGTTTTCATGCACATCTCATAACGTCCCCTATATCATTGTGTATTCGCGCACCTCCCATAGCATTCCTTATATTGCTGTGCCTTTGCGCACCTCTCATACCGTCCCCTATATCGCCCTGTTTTTGTGCACCTTCCATACCTCCCCCTATATCACTGTGTTTTCATGCACGTCTCATAACGTCCCCTATATCGCTGTGTAGTCGCGCACCTCCCATAGCCTCCCACATATTGCTGTGCCTTCGCGCACTTCTCATACCTTCGCCTATATCGCCCCGTTTTCGCACACTTCTCATTCATTCTCCTATGTCACTGTGCTTTTGTGTACCTCTCATATCTTCCCCTATATCGCTGTGTTTTCATGCACATCTCATAACGTCCCCTATATCGCTGTGCTTTCTCGCACCTCTGATACATTCCGATGTATCGCCGTGTTTTCGCGCACCTCTCATAATTTCTCCTATATCGCTGTGTTTTCGCGCACCTCTCATTCCTTCCCCTATATCGCTGTGTTTTCGGACACCTCTCATACCTTCCCCTATATTTCCGTGTTTTCATGCACATCTCATAACGTCCCCTATATCGCTGTGTATTCATGCACCTCCCATAGCACCACTATATAACTGTGCCTTCACGTACCTCTCATACCTTCCCCTATATTACCCTGTTTTCGCTCACTTCCCATAACTTCCCTGATATCGCTGTGTTTTTGCACACGTCTCATGTCTTCACCTAGATCGCTATGTTTTCGCTCCTCTCATTACTTCCCCTATATCGCTGTGTTTTCTCGCACCTCTGATACATTCCCCTGTATCGCCGTGTTTTCGCGCACCTCTCATAAATTCCCCTATATCACCGTGTTTTCGCACACGTCCCATAGCGTCCCCTATATCGCTGTGTTTTCGGGCACCTCTCATACCTTCCCCTATATTGCCGTGTTTTCATGCACCTCTCATAACTTCTCCTATATTGTTGTGTTTTTGCGCACCTCTCATACCTTATCCTATATCGCTGTGTTTTCACTCACCTCTCATAACTTCTCCTATATCGCTGTATTTTTGTGCACATCTCATACCTTCCCCTATATTGATGTGTTTTCATGCACATCTCATAACGTCCCCTATATCGCCCTGTTTTCGCGCACATCCCATACGTTCCCCTATATCGCTGCATTATCGTGCACCTCTCATAGCTTCACCTACATCGCTGTTTTCACGCACAACCCATAGCTTCACCTTGATCGCTTTGTTATTGCTCACCTCTCATAGCTTGCCCTATATCGCCGTGTTTTCGCGCACCTCGCATGTCTTCACCTATATCGCTATGTTTTTGCTCCTATCATTACTTCCCCTATATCGCTGTGTTTTCTCGCACCTCTGATACATTCTCCTGTATTGCCATGTTTTCGCGCACTCTTGCAATTTCCCCTATATTGCCGTGTTCTCGCACACATCTCATACCTTCCCCTATACCACTGTTTTTTTGCGCACGTCCCATAGCGTCCCCTATATCGCTGTGTTTTCTCGCACCTCTGATACATTCCCCTGTATCGCCGTGTTTTCGCGCACATCTCATAGCTTCCACTATATTGCCCTGTTTTTGCGCACCTCTCATGTCTTTCCCTATATCACGGTATTTTCGCACACCTCTCATACCTTCCCCTATATCGCCCTGTTTTCGCACACGTCTCATACCTTCCCCTATATCGCTGTGTTTTCACGCACCTCTCATAACTTCTCCTATATTGCTGCATTTTTGCGCACCTCTCATAACTTCCCCTATATCGCTGTGTTTTTATGGACATCTCATAACGTCCCCTAAATCACTGTGTAGTCGCGCACCTTCCATAGCCTCCCACATATTGCTGTGCCTTTGCGCACTTCTCATACCTTCGCCTATATCGCCATGTTTTCACACACTTCCCATTCATTCTCCTATGTCGCTGTGCTTTTGTGAACTTCTCATACCTTCCCTAATATCGCTGCGTTTTCATGCACATCTCATAACGTCCCCATATCGCTGTGTTTTCACGCACCTCCCATAGCATCCCCTATATCGCTGTGCCTTGCGCACCTCTCATACCTTCCCCTATATCGCTGTCTTTTCGCGCACATCCCATAGATTCAACTTTATCGCTGAATTATTGCACATCTCTCACAGCTTCCCCTATATCGCCGTGTTTTTGCTCACCTCTCATAGCTTCCCCTATATCGCCGTGTTTTCGCGCTCCTCTCATGTCTTCACTAAGATCGCTATGTTTTCGCTCCTCTCATTACTTCCCCTATATCGCTGTGTTTTCTCGCACCTCTGATACATTCTCCCATATCGCCGTGTTTTCGCGCACCTCTCATAGCTTCCCCTATATCGCCATGTTTTCATGCACATCTCATACCGTCTTCTATATCACTGTGTTTTCGCGCACATCCCATAGCATCCCCTATATCGCTGTGCCTTGCGCACCTCTCATACCTTCCCCTATATAGCTGTGTTTTTGCAGACATCCCATAGATTCACCTTTATCGCTGTGTTATTGCTCACCTCTCATAGCTTCCCCTATATCGCCGTGTTTTTGCTCACCTCTCATAGCTTCCACTATATTGTCCTGCTTTCACGCACCTCTCATGTCTTCCCCTATATCACTGTGTTTTCGTGAACCTCCCATAGCATCCCCTATATTACTGTGTCTTCGCACTCATCACATACCTTCCCCTATATCGCCCTGTTTTCAAGCACCTCCCATATCTTCCCCTATATCGCTGTGTATTCGTGCACCTTTCATATCTCCTCCTATATCGCTGTGTTTTCACTCACCTCTCATAACTTCTCCTATATTGCTGTATTTTTGCGCACCTCTCATAACTTGCCCTATATCGCCGTGTTTTTATGCACATCTCATAACGTCCCCTATATCGCTGTGTATTCGCGCACCTCCCATAGAATCCCCTATATCGCTGTGCCTTCGTGCACCTCTCATTCCTTCCCCTATATCGCTGTGTTTTCGTGCACCTCTCATACCTTCCCCTATATCGCTGTGTTTTCACACACCTCTCATAACTTCTCCTATATCACTGTGTTTTTGTGCACCTATTATATCTCCCTAATATCGCTGCGTTTTAATGCACATCTCATAACGTCCCCATATCGCTGTGCTTTCACGCACCTCCCATAGCATCCCCTATATCGCTGTGCCTTGCGCACCTCTCATACCTTCCCCTATATCGCTCTTTTCGCGCACATCCCATAGATTCAACTTTATCGCTGTATTATTGCAGATCTCTCACAGCTTCCCCTATATCGCCGTGTTTTTGCTCACCTCTCATAGCTTCCCCTATATCGCTGTGTTTTCACGCACCTCTCATAACTTCTCCTATATTGCTGCATTTTTGTGCACCTCTCATAACTTCCCCTATATCGCCGTGTTTTCATGCACATCTCATAACGTCCCCTATATCACTGTGTAGTCGCGCACCTCCCATTCATTCTCCTATATTGCTGTGTTTTGAACCTCTCATACCTTCCCTAATATCGCTGCGTTTTCATGCACATCTCATAACGTCCCGTATATCGCTGTGTATTCATGCATCTCCCATAGCATCCCCTATATTGCTGTGCCTTGCGCACCTCTCATACCTTCCCCTATATCGCTGTTTTTTTGCGCACATCCCATAGATTCACTTTTATCACTGTTTTATTGCTCACCTCTCATAGCTTCGCCTATATCGCCGTGTTTCTGCTCACCTCTCATAGCTGCCACCAGATTGCGCTACTTTCACGCACCTCTCATGCCTTCCGCTATATCACTGTGTTTTCGCACATCTCCCATACCATCCCCTATATTGCTGTGTCTTCACACTCCTGTCATACCTTCCCCTACATCGCCCTTCTTTCGAGCACCTCCCTTACCTTCCCCTATATCGCTGTGTTTTCGTGCACTTTTCATACCTCCCCCTATATTGCTGTTTTCACTCACCTCTCATAACTTCTCCTATATTGCTGTATTTTTGCGCACCTCTCATAATTTCCCCTATATCGCCGTGTTTTCGCGCACATCTCATAACGTCCCCTATATCTCTGTGCTTTCTCGCACCTCTGATACATTCCACTGAATCGCCGTGTTTTCGCGCACCTCTCATAATTTCCCCTATATCGCCGTGTTTTCGCGCACCTCTCATTCCTTCCCCTATATCGCTGTGTTTTCGTGCACCTCTCATACCTTCCCCTATATTGCTCTGTTTTCACACACCTCTCATAACTTCTCTTATATCGCTGCGTTTTAGTTCACCTCTTATATCATCCCTAATATCGCTGCGTTTTAATGCACATCTCATAACGTCCCCTATATCGCTGTGTATTCACGTACCTCCCATAGCATCCCCTATATCGCTGTACCTTCCCCTATATCGCTGTCTTTTCGCGCACATCACATAGATTCAACTTTATCGCTGTGTTAATGCACACCTCTCACAGCTTCCCCTATATCGCCGTCTTTTTGCTCACCTTTCATAGCTTCCCCTGTATTGCCGTGTTTTCGCGCACCTCTCATGTCTTCACCTAGATCGCTATGTTTTCGCTCCTCTCAATTCTTCCCCTATATCGCTGTGTTTTCTCGCACCTCTGATACATTCTCCCATATCGCCGTGTTTTCGCACACGTCTCATACCTTCCCCATATCGCCCTGTTTTCGCACACCTCTCATACCTTCCCCTATATCGCTGTGTTTTCACGCACCTCTCATAACTTCTGCTATATTGCTGCATTTTTGTGCACCTCTCATAACTTCCCCTATATCGCCGTGTTTTCATGCACATCTCATAACGTCCCCTATATCACTGTGTAGTCGCGCACCTCCCATAGCATCCCCTATATTGCTGTGCCTTCGCACACCTCTCATACCTTCACCTATATCGCCCTGTTTTCGCGCACCTCCCATTCATTCTCCTATATTGCTGTGTTTTTTGAACCTCTCATATCTTCCCTGATATCGCTGCGTTTTCATGCACATCTCATAACGTCCCCTATATCTCTGTGTATTCGTGCACCTCGCATAGCACCCCTATATAACTGTGCCTTCACGTACCTCTCATGCCTTTCCTTATATCGCTGTGTTTTCACGCACCTCTCATAACCTGTCCTATATTGCTGCATTTTTGCGCACCTCTCATAACTTCCCCTATATCGCTGCGTTTTTATGCACATATCATAACGTCCCCTATATCGCTGTGTATTCACGCACCTCCCATAGCATCCCCTATATCGCTGTACCTTCCCCTATATCGCTGTCTTTTCGCGCACATCACATAGATTCAACTTTATCGCTGTGTTGATGCACACCTCTCACAGCTTCCCCTATATCGCCGTCTTTTTGCTCACCTTTCATAGCTTCCCCTATATTGCCGTGTTTTCGCGCACCTCTCATGTCTTCACCTAGATCGCTATGTTTTCGCTCCTCTCAATTCTTCCCCTATATCGCTGTGTTTTCTCGCACCTCTGATACATTCTCCCATATCGCCGTGTTTTCGCACACGTCTCATCCCTTCCCCATATCGCCCTGTTTACGCTGTTTTCACTCACCTCTCATAACTTCTCCTATATTGCTGTATTTTTGCGCACCTCTCATAATTTCCCCTATATCGCCGTGTTTTTATGCACATCTCATAACGTCCCCTATATCGCTGTGTATTCATGCACCTCCAATAGAATCCCATATATCGCTGTGCCTTTGCGCACCTCTCATACCTTCCCCTATATCGCCCTGTTTTCGCGCACCTCTCATTCCTTCCCCTATATCGCTGTGTTGTCACACACCTCTCATAACTTCTCTTATATTGCTGCATTTTTGTGCACCTCTCATAACTTCCCCTATATTTCCGTGTTTTCATGCACATCTCATAACGTCCCCTATATCGCTGGGTATTCGCGCACCTCCCATAGCATCCCCTATATCGCTGTGCCTTCGTGCACCTCACATACCTTCCCCTATATTGCCCTGTATTCGCGCACCTCCCATAACATCCCCTATATCACTGTGCCTTTGCGTACCTCTCATACCTTCCCCTATATCTCCGTGTTTTCATGCACATCTCATAACGTCCCCTATATCGCTGTCTTTTCATGCACCTCGCATAAATTCCCCTATATCGCCCTGTTTTCGCGCACCTCTCATACCTTCTCCTATATCACTGTGTTTTCACGCACCTCTCATAACTTCCCCTATATCGCTGTGTTTTCACACAGCTGTCATTGTTTCCCGACTATCGCCGTGTATTCATGCACATCTCATGCCGTCCCCTATATCGCTGTGTTTTCGCGCATATCCCATAGCTTCACCTTTATCTCTGTGTTATTGCTCACCTCTCACAGCTTCCCCTGTATCGCCGTGTTTTCGCGCACCTCTCATAATTTCCCCTTTATCGCCGTGTTTCGCGCACGTCCCATAGCGTCGCCTATATCGCTCTGTTTTCGGGCACCTCTCATACCTTCCACTATATTGCCCTGTTTTCGCGCACTTCCCATACCTTAACCTATATCGTCCTGTTTTCCCGCACCTCCCATACCTCCCCTATATCGCTGTGTTTTCACGCACCTCTCGTAGATTCTGCTATATCGCTGTATTTTTGCGCACCTCTCATACCTTCCCCTATATTGCCGTGTTTTCATGCACATCTGATAACGTCCCCTATATCACTGTGTATTCGCGCACCTGCCATAGCATCCCCAATATAACTGTGCCTTCGCGTACCTCTCATACCTTCCCCTATATCGCCCTGTTTTCGCTCACTTCCCATAACTTCCCCGATATCGCTGTGTTTTCGTGCACCTCTCATACCTTCAACTATATTGCTGTGTTGTCACCCACCTCTCATAACTTCTCCTATATCACTGTGTTTTTGCACGCCTCTCATACCTTCCCCTATATCATTGTGTTTTCGCGCACCTCTCATGGCTTCCCCAATATCGCCATGTATTCATGCACATCTCATACCGTCCCCTATATCGCTCTGTTTTCGCGCACCTCCCATAGCTTCGCTGACATCGGTATGTTTTCGCTCCTCTCATTACTTCCCTATATCACTGTGTTTTCGTGCACGTCCGTAGCGTCCCCTATATCGCTGTGTTTTCTCGCACCTCTGATACATTCCCCTGTATCGCCGTGTTTTCGCGCACATCCCATAACTTCCACTATATTGCCCTGTTTTTGCGCACCTCTCATAGCATCCCCTATATCACTGTGTTTTCGCGCACCTCCCATAGCATCCCCTATATTGCTGTGCCTTCGCACACCTCTCATACCTTCCCCTATATCGCCGTATTCGCGCAACTCCCATACCTTCTCCTGTATCGCTGTGTTTTGTGCACCTCTCATACCTCCCCCTATATCACTGTGTTTTCACGCACCTCTCATGCCTTCCCCTATATCGCCCTGTTTTCGAGCACCTCCCATAACTTCCGCTATATTGCCGTTTTTACTCACCTCTGATGTCTTCCCCTATGTCGCCGTGTCTTCATACAAATCTCATACCGTCCCCTATATCGCCGTGTTTTCGCGCACCTCTCATAGCTTCCCCTATATCGCTGTGTTTCATGCACATCTCATAATGTCCCGAATATCGCTGTGTATTCATGCATCTCACATAGCATCCCCTATATTGCTGTGCCTTACGCACCTCTCATACCTTCCCCTATATCGCTGTGTTTTTGCGCACATCCCATAGGTTCACCTTTATCGCTGTGTTATTGCTCACCTCTCATAGCTTCCACTATATTGCCCTACTTTCACGCACCTCTCATGTCTTCCCCTATATCACTGTGCTTTCGCGCACCTCCCATAGCATCCCTATATTGCTGTGTCTTCGCACTCATCTCATACCTTCCCCTATATCGTCCTGTTTTCGAGCACCTCCCATAAATTCCCCTATATCGCTGTGTTTTCATGCACCTTTCATACCTCCCCCAATATCGCTGTGTTTTCACTCATCTCTCATAACTTCTCCTATATTGCTGTATTTTTGCGCACCTCTCATAACTCCCCCTATATCGCAGTGTTTTATGCACATCTCATAACGTTCCCTATATTGCTGTGTATTCGCGCACCTCCCATAGAATCCCCTATATCGCTGTGCCTTCGCGCACCTCTCATACCTTCCCCTATATCGCCCTGTTTTCGCGCACCTCTCATTCCTTCCCCTATATCGCTGTGTTTTCACACACCTCTCATAACTTCTCCTATATTACTGTGTTTTTGTGCACCTCTTATATCTTTCCTAATATCCCTGTGTTTTCATGCACATCTCATAATATCCCCTATATCGCTGTGTATTTACGCACCTCCCATAGCATCCCCTATATCGCTGTGCCTTCGTGCACCTCACATACCTTCCCCAATATAACCTATATCGCTGTGTTTTTCTGCACCTCTCATACCTTCCCTAATATCACTGCGTTTTCATGCAGATCTCATCACGTCCCCTATATCGCTGTGTTTTCGTGCACCTCTCATACCTCCCCCTATATCGCTGTGCCTTGCGCACCTCTCATACCTTCCCCTATATAGCTGTCTTTTCGCGCACATCCCATAGATTCACCTTTATCGCTGTGTTATTGTTCACCTCTAATATCTTCCCCTATATCGCCGTGTTTTTGCGCACCTCTCATAACTTACCCTATATCGCCGTGTTGTTATGCACATCTCATAACGTCCTCTATATCGCTGTGTATTCACGCACCTCCCATAGCATCCCTTATATCGCTGTGCCTTCGTGCACCTCTCATACCTTCCCAAATATCGCCCTGTTTTCACGAACCTCCCACTCCTTCACCTATATCACTGTTTTCGTGCACCTCTCATACCTTCTCCTATATCACTGTGCCTTCGTGCACCTCTCATACCTTCTCCTATATTGCCGTGTTTTCATGCAGATCTCATAACGTCCCCTATATCGCTAGGTTTTCATGCACCTCTCATACCTTCCCTAATATCGCTGCGTTTTCATGCACATCTCATCACGTCCCCTATAACGCTGTGTATTCACGCACCTCCCATAGCATCCCCTATATCGCTGTGCCTTGCGGACCTCTCATACCTTCCCCTATATCGCTGTCTTTACGCGCACATCCCATAGATTCAACTTTATCGCTGTGTTATTGCACACCTCTCACAGCTTCCTCATATCGCCGTGTTTTTGCTCACCTCTCATAGCTTCCCCTATATTGACGTGTTTTCGCGCACCTCTCATGTCTTCACCTATATCACTGTGTTTTCGCGCACATTCCATAGAATCCCCTATATTGCTGTGCCTTCGCATACCTCTCATAACTTCACCTATATCGCCCTGTTTTCGTGCACCTCCCATTCCTTCACCTATATCGCCCTGTTTTCGCGCACCTCCCATTCCTTCACCTATATCGCCCTGTTTTCGCGCACCTCGCATGTCTTCACCTATATCGCTATGTTTTCGCTCCTATCATTACTTCCCCTATATCGCTGTGTTTTCTCGCACCTCTGATGCATTCTCCTGTATTGCATGTTTTCGCGCACCTCTTACAATTTCCCCTATATCGCCGTGTTCTCGCACACCTCTCATACCTTCTCCTATGTCACTGCTTTTTTGCGCATGTCCCATAGCGTCCCCTATATCACTGTGTTTTCTCGCACCTCTGATACATTCCCCTGTATCGCCGTGGTTTCTCGCACATCCCATAGGTTCCACTATATTGCCCTGTTTTTGCGCGCCTCTCATGTCTTCCACTATATCACGGTGTTTTCGCGCACTTCTCATAGCATCCCCTATATCGCTGTGCCTTCGAGTACTTCTCATAACTTCCCTATATCGCCCTGTTTTCGCGCACCTCCCATACCTTCCCCAATAGCGCTGTGTTTTCGTGCACCTCTCAGAACTTCCCTTATATCGCTGTGTTTTCATGCACCTCTCATAACTTCTCCTATATCACTGTATTTTTGCGCAGCTCTTATACCTTCCCCTACATTGCCGTGTTTTCATGCACATCTCATAACGCCCCCTATATCGTTGTGTATTTGCGCAGATCCCATAGCATCCCTTATAATGCTGTGCCTTCGCGCACCTCTCATACCTTCCCCTATATCGCCCCGTTTTCGCGCACCTCTCATACTTTCCCCTATATCGCCCCGTTTTCGCGCACCTTCCATACCTTCCTCTATATCGCTGTGTTTTCATGCACCTCTCATACCTCCCCCTATATCACTGTGATTTTACACACCTCTCATAACTTCTCCTATATCGCTGTGTTTTTGTGCACCTCTCATACCTTCCCCTATATAGCTGTCCTTTCGCGCACATCCCATAAATTCACCTTTATCGCTGTGTTATTGCTCACCTCTCGTAACATACCCTATATCGCCGTGTTGTTGTGCACATCTCATAACGTCCTCTATATCGCTGTGTATTCGCGCACCTCCTATAGCATCCCTTATATCGCTGTGCCTTCGCGCACCTCTCATACTTTCCCAAATATCGCCCTGTTTTCGCGCACCTCCCTTTCCTTCACCTATATCGCTTTTTTCGTGCACCTCTTATACCTTCCCCTATATCGCCGTGTTTTCATGCACATCTCATAAAGTCCCCTTTATCGCTAGGTTTTCACGCACCTCTCATAACTTCCCCTATATCGCCCTGTTTTCGAACTCCTCTCATACCTTCCCCTCTATCAATGTGTTTTCACGCTGCTCTCATACCTTCGCTATATCGCTGTGTTTTCGCACACCCCTCGTGACTTCCCGACTATCGCCGTCTACTCATGCACATTTCATAGCTTTTCCTATATCGCTGTGTTTTCGCGCACCTCTCATACCTTCCCCTATATCGATGTATATTTGCGAACATCTCATAACATCCCCTATATCACTGTGTATTTGCGCACATCCCATAGCATCCCTTATAATGCTGTGCCTTCACGCACCTCTCATACCTCCCCCTATATCGCCCCGTTTTCGCACACCTTCAATACCTTCCCCGATATCGCTGTGTTTTCATGCTACTCTCATACCTCCCCCTATATCGCTGTGTTTTCAAACACCTCTCATAACTTCTCCTATATCGCTGTGTTTTTGTGCACCTCTCATATATTCCCTAATATCACTGCATTTTCATGCACATCTCATCACGTCCCCTATATCGCTGTGTTTTCGTGCACCTCTCATACCTCCCCCTATATCGCTGTGCCTTGCGCACCTCTCATACCTTCCCAAATATCGCCCTGTTTTCGCGCACGTCCAATTCCTTCACCTATATCGCTGTTTTCATGCACCTCTCATAACTTCCCCTAAATTGCTGTGCCTTCGCGCATCTCTCATACCTTCCCCTATATCGCCGTGTTTTTATGCACATCTCATAACATCCCCTATATCGCTAGGTTTTCACGCACTTCTCATAATTTCCCCTATATCGCTCTGTTTTCGCGTTCCTCTAATACCTTCTCCTATATCACTGTGTTTTCACGCAGCTCTCATACCTTCCCCTATATCTCTGTGTTTTCACACACCTCTCATGGCTTCCCGACTATCGCCGTGTATTCATGCACATCTCATAACTTCCCCTATATCGCTGTGTTTTCGCGCACCTCCCATCGCTTCACCTACATCGCTGTTTTTGCGTACATCCCATAGCTTCCCCTTGATCGATGTGTTATTGATCACCTCTCATAGCTTACCCTATATCGCCGTGTTTTCGCGCACCTCGCATGTCTTCACCTATATCGCTATGTTTTCGCTCCTGTCATTACTTCCCCTATATCACTGTGTTTTCTCGCACCTCTGATATATTCCCCTGTATTGCCGTGGTTTCGCGCACATCCCATAGGTTTCACTATATTGCCCTGTTTTTGCATACCTCTCATGTCTTCCCCTGTATTACGGTGTTTTCGCGCACCTCTCATAGCATCCCCTATATCGCTGTGCCTTCGAGCACTTCTCATAACTTCCCCTATATCGCCCTGTTTTCGCGCACCTCCCATACCTTCCCCAATATCGCTGTGTTTTCGTGCACCTCTCACACCTTCCCTTATATCGCTGCGTATTCGCGCAACTCCCATAGCATCCCTTATATCGCTGTGCCTTCGCGCACCTCTCATACCTTCCCAAATATCACCCTGTTTTCGCGCACTTCCCTTTCCTTCACCTATATCGCTGTTTTCGTGCACCTCTCATACCATCTCCTATATCGCTGTGCCTTCGCGCACCTCTTATACCTTCCCCTATATCGCTGTGTTTTCATGCACATCTCATAAAGTCCCCTATATCGCTAGGTTTTCACGCAGCTCTCATAACTTCCCCTATATCGCCCTGTTTTCGCACTCCTCTCATACCTTCCCCTATATCAATGTGTTTTCATGCTGATCTCTTACCTTCCCCTATATCGCTGTGTTTTCGCACACCTCTCGTGGCTTCCCGACTATCGCCGTGTACTCATGCACATCTCGTAGCTTTCCCTATATCGCTGTGTTTTCACGCACCTCTCATACCTTCCCCTATATCAATGTATTTTTGCGCACATCTCATACCTTCCCCTATATCGCTATGTATTCGCGCACCTCCCATACCTTCCCCTATATCACTGTGCCTTCGCGCACCTCTCATGCATTCCCGTATATCGCTGTGTTTTTGCACACCTCTCATACCTACCCCAATATCACCGTGGTTTCATACACATCTCATAACGTCCCCAATGTCGTTGGGTTTTCACGCACCTCTCATAACCTTCCCTATATCGCCCTGCTTTCGCGCTCCACTCATACCTTCCCCTATATCGCTGTGTTTTCGCACACCTCTCATGGCTTCCCGACTATCGCCGTGTATTGATGCACCTCTCATACCTTCCCCTATATCGCTGTGCTTTCGCGCACCTCCCATAGCTCGCCTACATCGCTGTTTTCACGCACCTCCAATACCTTCCCCTATATCGATGTATTTTTGCGCATATCTCATATCTTCGCCTATATTGATGTGTTTTCATGCACATCTCATAACGTCCCCTATATTGCTGTGTATTTGCGCACCGCCCATAGAATCCCCTATATCGCTGTGCCTTCGCGCACCTCTCATGCATTCCCGTATATCGCCCTGTTTTCGTGCACCTCCCATACCTTCCCCGATATCGCTGTGTATTCGTGCTCCTCTCCTACCTTCCCCTATATTTCTGTGTTTTCACGCACCTCTCTTAACTTCTCCTATATCGCTGTGTTTTTGCACACCTCTCATACCTTCCCCTATATCGTTGTGTTTTCAGGCACCTATCATGGCTTCCCCAATATCACCGTGTATTCATGCACATCTCATACCGCCCCCTATATTGCTTTGTTTTCGCGCACCTCCCATAGCTTCGCCTACATCGCTGTTTTCGCGCACTTCCCATAGCTTCACCTTGATGGCTGTGTTATTGCTCACCTCTTGTAACTTACCCTATATCGTCGTGTTGTTATGCACATCTCATAATGTCCTCTATATCGCTGTGTATTCGCGCACCTCGCATGTCTTCACCTATATCGCTATGTTTTTGCTCCTATCATTACTTCCCCTATATCGCTGTGTTTTCTCGCACCTCTGATACATTCTCCTTTATTGCCATGCTTTTCCGCACCTCTTACAATTTCCCCTATTTCGCCGTGTTCTCGCACACCTCTCATAACTTCCCCTATATCACTGTGTTTTCGCGCACCTCTCATAGCTTCCCCTATATCACCCTGTTTTCGTGCACATCCCATAGCTTCCACTATATTGCCCTGTTTTCGCGCACCTCTCATGTATTCCACTACATCGCTGTGTTTTCTGGCACCTCTGATGCATTCCCCTGTAACGCCAAGTTTTCGCGCACCTCTCATACTTTCCCCTATATCGCCGTGTATACGCGCACCTCTCATAACTACCCCTATATCGCCATGTTTTTAAGCACATCTCATACTGTCTCCTATATCGCTGTGTTTTTGCGCACCTCCCATAGCATCCCCTATATCGCTGTGCCTTCGTGAACCTCTCATACCTTCCCCTATATCACGGCGTTTTCACACACCTCTCTTAACTTCTCCTATGTCGCTGTGTTTATGCACACCTCTCATACCTTCCCCTATATCGCTGTGTTTTCAGGCACCTCTCATGGCTTCCCCAATATCGCCATGTATTCATGTACATCTCATACCGTCCCCTATATCGCTGTGTTTTGGCGCACCTCCAATAGCTTCACCAACATCGCTGTTTTCGCGCACCTCGCATGTCTTCACCTATATCGCTATGTTTTCGCTCCTATCATTACTTCCCCTACATCGCTGTGTTTTCTCGCACCTCTGATACATTCTCCTGTATTGCATGTTTTCGCGCACCTCTTACAATTTCCCCTATATCGCCGTGTTCTTGCACACCTCTCATACCTTCACCTATATCACTGTCTTTTTGCGCTTGTCCCATAGCGTCCCCGATATCGCTGCGTTTTCTCGCACCTCTGATACATTCCCCTGTATCGCCGTGGTTTCGCACACATCCCATAGGTTCCACTATATTGCCCTGTTTTTGCGCACCTCTCATGTCTTCCCCGATATCACGGTGTTTTCGCGCACATCTCATAGCATCCCCGATATCGCTGTGCCTTCGCGCACCTCTCATAATTTCCCCTATATCGCCCTGTTTTCGCGCACCTCCCATACCTTCCCCAATATCGCTGTGTTTTCGTGCACCTCTCATACCTTCCCTTATATCGCTGTGTTTTCACGCATCTCTCATAACTTCTCCTATATCACTGTATTTTTGTGCAGCTCTTATACCTTCCCCTATATTGCCGTGTTTTCATGCATATCTCATAACGTCCCCTATATCGCTGTGTATTCGCGCACATCCCATAGCATCCTTTATATTGCTGTGCCTTCGCGCACCTCCCATACCTTCCCCTATATCGCACTGTTTTCGCGCACCTTCCATACCTTCCCCTGTACCGCTGTGTTTTCGCACACCTCTCATAACTTCTCCTATATCGTTGTGTTTTTGTGCACCTCTCATACCTTCCCTAATATCACTGCGTTTTCATGCACATCTCATCACGTCGCCTATATCGCTGTGTTTTCGTGCACCTCTCATACCTCCCCATATATCGCTGTGCCTTGCACACCTCTCATACCTTCCCCTATATCGCTGTCTTTTCGCGCACATCCCATAGATTCACCTTTATCGCTGAGTTATTGCTAACCTCTCATAGATTCCCTTATATCGCCGTGTTTTCGCGCACCTCTCCTGTCTTCCCCTATATCACTGTGTTTTCGCGGACATTCCATAGAATCCCCTATATTGCTGTGCCTTCGCATACCTCTCATAACTTTATCTATATCGCCCTGTTTTCGCGCACCTCCCATTCCTTCACCTATATCGCAGTTTTTGTGCACCTCTCATGCATTCCCGTATACAGCTGTGTTTTTGCACACCTCTCATACCTTCCCCAATATCACCGTGTTTTCATGCACATCTCATAACATCCCCAATGTCGCTGGGTTTTCACGCTCCTCTCATAACTTCCCCTCTATCGTCCTGTTTTCGCGCTCCTCTCATACCTTCCCCTATATCACTGTGCTTTCACGCAGCTCTCATACCTTCCCCTATATCGTTGTGTTTTCGCGCATCTCGCATGTCTTCACGTATATCGCTATGTTTTCGCTCCTATCATTACTTCCCCTATATCGCTGTGTTTTCTCGCACCTCTGATACATTCTCCTGTATTGCCATGTTTTCGCGCACCTCTTACAATTTCCCCTATATCGCCGTGCTCTCGCACACCTCTCATACCTTCCTCTATATCACTGTTTTTTTGCGCATGTCAAATAGCGTCCCCTATATCGCTGTGTTTTCTCGCACCGCTGATATATTCCCCTGTATCGCCGTGGTTTCGTGTACATCCCATAGGTTCCACTATATTGCCCTGTTTTTGCGCACCTCTCATAGCATCCCCTATATCGCTGTCCTTCGCGCACATCTCATAACTTCCCTTATATCGCCCTGTTTTCACGCACCTCCCATACCTTCCCCAATATCGCTGTGTTTTCGTGCACCTCTCACACCTTCCCTTATGTCGCTGTGTTTTCACGCACCTCTCATAACTTCTCCTAATTCGCTCTATTTTTGCGCAGTTCTTATACCTTCCCCTATACTGCCGTGTTTTCATGCACATCTCATAACATCCCCAATATCGCCGTGTTTTCATGCACATCTCATAACGTCTCCTATATCTCTGTGTATTCACGCACCTCCCATAGCATCCCCTATATCGCTGTGCCTTCGCGTACCGCTCATACCTTCCCCTATATCGCCATGTTTCCCGCGCACCTCCCATGGCTTTGCATACATCGCTGTGTTATTGCTTACCTCTCATAGCTTCCCCTATATCGCCGTGTTTTCGCGCACCTCTCATGTCTTCACCTATAACGCTGTGTTTCCGCTCCTCTCATTACTTCCCCATATCGCTTTGTGTTCTCGCACTTCTAATACTGTTCCCTGTATCAACGTGTTTTTGCTCAACTCTCATAATTTCACCTATATCGCCGTGTTCTCGCACACCTCTCATATCTTCCCCTATATCACTGTGTTTTCGCGCACGTCCAATGGCGTCCCCTATATCGCTGTGTTTTCACTCACCTCTCATTTCTTCCCCTATATCACTGTGTTTTCGTGCACCTCCCATACCATCCCCTATATTGCTGTGCCTTCGCACACCTCTCATACTTCCCCTTATATCGCGGTGTTTTCACGCACCTCTCATAACTTCTCCTGTGTTGCTGTATTTTTGCGTACCTCTCATAACTTTCCCAATATTGCCATGTTTTTATGCACATCTCATAACGTCCCCTATATTGCTGTGCATTCGCGCACCTCCCATAGCATCCCCTTTATCGCTGTGCCTTTGCACACCTCTCATACCTTCCCCTATATCGCACAGTTTTCGCGCACCTCCGATTCCTTCCCCTATATCGCTGTGTTTTCGTGCACCTTTCATAACTTCCCCTATATCGCTGTGTTTTCACACACCTCTCATACCTTCTCCTATATCACCCTGTTTTCGCGCACCTCCGATTCCTTCCCCTATATCACTGTGTTTTCCTGCACCTCTCATACCTTCCCCTATATCGCCGTGTGGTTATGCACATCTCATAACGTCCTCTATATCGCTGCGTATTCGCGCACCTCCCATAGCTTCCCTTATATCGCTGTGCTTTCGCGCATCTCTCATACCTTCCCAAATATCACCCTGTTTTCGCACACCTCCCATTCCTTCACCTATATCGCTGTTTTCGTGCACCTGTCATGCATTCCCATATACCGCTGTGTTTTTGCACAACTCTCATACCTTCCCCAATATCACCGTGTTTTCATGCACATCTCATAACCTCCCCTCTATCGCCCTGTTTTCGCGCTCCTCTCATTCCTTCCCCTATATCACTGTGCTTTCACGCAGCTCTCATACCTTCCCCTATATTGCCGTGTTTTCGCGCATCTCGCATGTCTTCACGTATATCGCTATGTTTTCGCTCCTATCATTACTTCCCCTATATCGCTGTTTTCTCGCACCTCTGATACATTCTCCTGCATTGCCATGTTTTCGCGCACCTCTTACAATTTCCCCTATATCGCCGTGTTCTCGCACACCTCTCATACCTTCCCCTATATCACTGTTTTTTTGCGCATGTCCCATAGCCTCCCCTATATTGCTGTGCCTTCGCACACCGCTCATACCTTCCCCTATATTGCCCTGTTTCCCGCGCACCTCCCATGGCTTCACATACATCGCTGTGCCTTCCTGCACCTCTCATACCTTCCCCTATATCGCCCTGTTTTCGCGCACCTCCTATACCTTCCCTTATATCGCTGCGTTTTCGTGCACCTCTCATACCTTCCCCTATATGGCTGTGTTTTCATGCACATCTCATAACGTCCCCTATATCGCTGTGTATTTGTGCACCTCCCATTCCTTCCCGAATATATCTGTGCTTTCGTGCACCTTTCATATCTTGCCCTATATCGCTGTGTTTTCGCACACCTCTCATAACTTCTCCTATATCGCTGTGTTTTTGTGCACCTCTGATACCTTCCCTAATATCGCTGCGTTTTCATGCACATCTCATCACTTCCCCTATATCGCTGTGTATTCACGCACCTCCCATAGCATCCCCAATATCGCTGTGCCTTGCGCACTTCTCATAGCTTCCCCTATATCGCTGTCTTTTCGCGCACATTCCATAGATTCACTTTTATCGCTGTGTTATTGCTCACCTCTCATAGCTTCCCCTGTATCGCCGAGTTTTTGCTCACCTCTCATAGCTTCCCCTATATCGCCGTGTTTTCGCACACCTCTCATAATTTCCCCTATATCGCCGTGTTCTCGCACACCTCTCATACCTTACCCTATATCACTGTGTTTTCGCGCACGTCCCATTGCATCCCCTATATCGCTGTGTTTTCGCACACCTCTCATACCTTCCCCTATATTGCCCTGTTTTCGTGCACATCCCATAGCTTCTACTATATTGCCCTGTTTTCGCGCACCTCTCATGTATTCCACTACATCGCTGTGTTTTCTGGCACCTGTGATGCATTCCCCTGTAATGCCAGGTTTTCGCGCACCTCTCATACTTACTGCTATATCGCTGTGTTTACGCGCACCTCTCATACCTCCCCTTATATCGCCATGTTTTTATGCACATCTCATTCCGTCTCCTATATAGCTGTGTTTTCGCGCACCTCTCTTAACTTCTCCTGTATCGCTGTGATTTTGCACACCTCTCATACATTCCCCAATATCGTTGTGTTTTCAGGCACCTTTCATGGATTCCCCAATATCGCCGTGTATTCATGCACATCTCATACCGTCACCTATATCGCTGTGTTTTGGCGCACCTCCCATAGCTTCGCCTACATCGCTGTTTTCGCGCACATCCCATAGCTTCACCTTGATCGCTGTGTTATAGCTCACCTCTCATAGCTTACCCTATATCTGTCTTTTCGCGCACCTCGCATGTCTTCACTTATGTCGCTATGCTTTCGCTCCTATCATTACTTCCCCTATATCGCTGTGTTTTCTCGCACATCTGATACATTCTGCTGTATTGCCATGTTTTTGAGCACCTCTTACAATTTCCCCTATATCGCCATGTTCTCGTACACCTCTCATACCTTCCACTATATCACTGTTTTTTTGCGCATGTCCCATAGCATCCCCTATATCGCTTTGTTTTCTCGCACCTCTGATACATTCCCCTGTATCGCCGTGGTTTCGCGCACATCCCATAGGTTCCACTATATTGCCCTGTTTTTGCATACCTCTCATGTGTTCCCCTATATTACGGTGTTATCGCGCACCTCTCATAGCATCCCCTATATCGCTGTGCCTTCGCGCACCTCCCATACCTTCCCCAATATCGCTGTGTTTTCGTGCACCTCTCATACCTTCCCTTATATCGCTGTGTTTTCAAGCACCTCTCATAACTTCTGCTATATCACTGTATTTTTGCGCAGCTCTCATACCTTCCTCTATATTGCCGTGTTTTCATGCACATCTCATAACGTCCCCTATATCGCTGTGTATTCGCGCACCTCCCATAGCATCCCTTATATTGCTGTGCCTTAGCGCACCTCTCATACCTTCCCCTATATCACCCTGTTTTGCGCACCGTCCATACCTTCCCCTATATCGCTGTGTTTTCATGCACCTCTCATACCTCCCCCGATATCACTGTGTTTTCACACACCTCTCATAACTTCTCCTATATCGCTGTGCCTTCGCGCACCTCTTATACCTTCCCCTATATCGCCGTGTTTTCATGCACATTTCATAACGTCCCCTATATCGCCAGGTTTTCACGCACCTCTCATAACTTCCCCTATATCGCCCTGTTTTTGCACTCCTCTCATACCTTCCCCTATATCAATGTGTTTTCACGCTGCTCTCATACCTTCCCCTATATCGCTGTGCTTTCGCACACCTCTCATGGCTTCCCGACTATCACCGTGTACTCATGCACATCTCATAGTTTTCCCTTTATCGCTGTGCTTTCGTGCACCTCTCATACCTTCTACTATATCGATGTATTTTTGCGCACATCTCATAACGTCCCCTATATCGCTGAGTATTCGCGCACCTCCCATACCATCCCCTATATCACTGTGCCTTCGCGCACCTCTCATGCATTCCCGTATATCGCTGTGTTTTTGCACACCTCTCATACCTTCCCCATTATCACCGTGTTTTCATGCACATCTCATAACGTCCCCAATGTCGCTGGGTTTTCACGCATCTCTCATAACTTCCCCTATATCGCACTGTTTTTGCGCTCCTCTCATATCTTCCCCAATATCACTGTGTTTTCACGCAGCTCTCATACCTTCCCCTATATCGCTGTGTTTTCGCACACCTCTGATGGCTTCCCGACTATCGCCGTGTATTCATGCACATCTCATACCTTCCCCTATATCGCTGTGTTTTCGCGCACCTCCCATAGCTTCGCCTACATCGCTGTTTTCGTGCATCTCTCATACATTCCCCTATATCGATATACTTTTGTGCACATCTCATACCTTCCCCTATATCGCTATGTATTCGCGCACCTCCCATACATTCCCCTATATCACTGTGCCTTCGCGCACCTCGCATGCATTCCCGTATACCGCTGTGTTTTTGCAAACCTCTCATACCCTCCCCAATATCACCGTGGTTTCATGCACATCTCAAAACGTCCCCAATGTCGCTGGGTTTTCACGCACCTCTCATAGCCTTCCCTATATTGCCCTGTTTTTGCGCTCCTCTCATACCTTCCCCTATATCGCTGTGTTTTCGCACACCTCTCATGCCTTCCCCTATATCGCTGTGTTTTCGCACACCTCTCATGCCTTCCCAACTATCGCCGTGTATTGATGCACATCTCATACCTTCCCCTATATCGCTGTGCTTTCGCGCACCTCCCATAGCTTCACCTACATCGCTGTTTTCGCGCACCTCTCATACCTTCCCCTATATCGATGTATTTTTGCGCATAACTCATATCTTCCCCTATATTGATGTGTTTTCATGCTCATCTCATAACGTCCCCTATATCACTGTGTATTTGCGCACCGCCCATAGAATCCCCTATATCACTGTGCCTTCGCGCACCACTCATGCATTCCCGTATATCGCCCTGTTTTCGCGCACCTCCCATAACTTCCCTGATATCGCTGTGTTTTCGTGCTCCTCTCCTACCTTCCCCTACATTGCTGTGTTTTCACGAACCTCTCTTAACTTCTCCTATATCGCTGTGTTATTGCTCACCTCTCATACCTTACCCTATATCGCCGTGTTTTCGCGCACCTCGTATGTCTTCACCTATATCGCTATGTTTTTGCTCCTATCATTACTTCCCCTATATCGCTGTGTTTTCTCGTACATCTGATACATTCTCCTGTATTGCCATGTTTTCGCGCACCTCTTACAATTTCCCGTATATCGCCGTGTTCTCGCACACCTCTCATACCTTCCCCTATATCACTGCTTTTTTGCGCATGTCCCATAGCGTCTCCCATAATGCTGTGTTTTCTCCCACCTCTGATACATTCCCCTGTATCGCCGTGGTTTCGCGCACATCCCATAGGTTTCACTATATTGCCCTGTTTTTGCATACCTCTCATGTCTTCCCCTGTATTACGGTGTTTTCGCGCACATCTCATAGCATCCCCTATATCGCTGTGCCTTCGCGCACCTCTCATAACTTCCCCAATATACCCTGTTTTTGCGCACCTCCCATACCTTCCCCAATATCGCTGTGTTTTCAAGCACCTCTCATAACTTCTCCTATATCACTGTATCTTGCGCAGTTCTTATACCGTCCTCTATATTGCTGTGTTTTCATGCACATCTCATAACGTCCCCTATATCGCTGTGTATTCGCGCACATCTCATAGCATCCCTTATATTGCTGTGCATTAGTGCACCTCTCATAGCTTCCGCTATATCGCTGTGCCTTGCGCACCTCTCATAGCTTCCCCTATATCGCTGTATTTTCGCACACATCCCATAGATTCACCTTTATCGCTGTGTAATTGCTCACCTCTCATAGCTTCCCCTGTATCGCCGTGTTTTTACTCACCTCTCATAGCTTCCCCTATATCGCTGTGTTTTCGCGCACCTCTCATGTCTTCACCTAGATCGCTATGTTTTCGCTCCTCTCAATACTTCCCCTATAGCGCTGTTTTCTTGCACATCTGATACATTCTCCCGTATTACCGGGTTTTCGCACACCTCTCATAATTTCCCCATATCGCCGAATTCTCGCACACCTCTCATACCTTCCCCTATATCTTTGTGTTTTTGCGCACGTCCCATTGCGTCCCCTATATCGCTGTGTTTTTTGTGCACCTCTCATACCTTCCCCTATATCGTCCTGCTTTCGTGCACATCCATAGCTTCCACTGTATTGCCCTGTTTTCGCGCACCTCTCATGTATTCCACTACATCGCTGTGTTTTCTGGCACCTCTGATGCATTCCCCTGTAACGCCAAGTTTTCGCGCACCTCTCATACTTTCCCCTATTTCGCCCTGTTTTCGCGCACCTCTCATACCTCCCCTTATATTGCCGTGTTTTTATGCACATCTCATACAGTCCCCTATATTACTGTGTTTTCGCGCACCTCCCATAGCATCCCCTATATCGCTGTGCCTTCACTAACCTCTCATACCTTCCCCTATATTGCCGTGTTTTCATGCACATCTCATAAGGTCCACTATATTGCTGGGTATTCACGCACCTCTCATAACTTCCCCTATATTGCTGTTTTTTCGCACACCTCTCATGGTTTCCCGTCTATCGCCGTGTATTCATCCACATCTCAAACCGTCCCATATATCGCTGTGCTTTCGCGCACCTCTCACACCTTCCCCTATATCGCTGTGTTTTCGTGCACCTCTCATACCTTCACTAATTTTGTTGCATTTTCATGCACATCTCATCACGTCCCCTATATCGCTGTGTATTCACGCATCTCCCATAGCATCCCCTATATCGCTGCGCATTCGCGCACCTCTCATGCCTTCACCTATATTGCCCTATTTTCGCGCACCTCCCATTCCTTCACCTATATCGCTGTTTTCGTGCACCTCTCATACCTTCCCCTATATCGCTGTGTTTTCACACACCTCTCATAACTTCTCCTATATCGCTGTGTTTTTGTGCACCTCTCATACCTTCCCAAATATCGCTGCGTTTTCATGCACATCTCATCACGTCCCCTATATCGCTGTATATTCACGCACCTCCCATTGCATCCCCCATATCACTGTGCCTTCGTGCACCTCTCATACCTTCCCCTATATTGCCCTGTTTTCGCGCACCTCCTACACCTTCCCTTATATCGCTGCATTTTCGTGTACCTCTCATACCTAACCCTATGTCGTTGTGTTTTCACGCACTTCTGTATTTTTGCGCACCTCTCATAACTTCCCCTATATCGCCATGATTTTATGCACATCTCATAACGTCCCCTATATCGCTGTGTATTCGTGCACCTCTCATACCTTCCCTAATACCGTTGTGTTTTCATGTACATCTCATCACGTCCCCTATATCGCTGTGTATTCACGCACATCCCATAGCATCCCCTATATCGCTGTGCCTTGCGAACCTCTCATAGCTTCCCGTATATCGCCGTATTTTTGCACACATCCCATAGATTCACCTTTATCGCTGTGTAATTGCTCACCTCTAATAGCTTCCCTGTATCGCCGTGTTTTTACTCACCTCTCTTAGCTTCCCCTATATCGCTGTGTTTTCGCGCACCTCTCATGTCTTCACCTAGATCGCTATGTTTTCGCTCCTCTCAATACTACCCATATAGCGCTGTTTTCTCGCACATCTGATACATTCTCCCGTATCGCCGTGTTTTCGCACACCTCTCATAATTTCCCCTATATCGCCGAATTCTCGCACACCTCTCATACCTTCTCCTATATCTTTGTGTTCTTGCGCACGTCCCATTGCGTCCCCTATATCGCTGTGTTTTTTGTGCACCTCTCATACCTTCCCCTATATCGTCCTGTTTTCGTGCACATCCCATAGCTTCCACTATATTGCCCAGTTTTCGCGCACCTCTCATGTATTCCACTACATCGCTGTGTTTTCTGGCACCTCTGATGCATTCCCTGTAACGCCAAGTTTTCGCGCACCTCTCATACCTCCCCCTATATCGCCGTGTTTTTATGCACATCTCATACCGTCCCCTATATTACTGTGTTTTCGCGCACCTCCCATAGCATCCCCTATATCGCTGTGCCTTTGTGCATCTCTCATACCTTCCCCTATATCGCCCAGTTTTCGTGCACCTCCTATACCTTCCCTTGTATCGCTGCGTTTTCGTGCACCTCTCATACCTTCACTAATTTCGTTGCATTTTCATGCACATCTCATCACGTCCCCTATATCGCTGTGTATTCACGCACCTCTCGTA
>NW_027275670.1:0-53257 GCF_030028105.1 Mobula birostris
CTCCCCTCCTTCACGGGCACTAGTCCCCCCTTCCATCACGGGCATTAACCCACCTCCGTCCCGGGGAATAGTCTCCCCTCCATCATGGACAATAGTCTTCCTCCATCATGGGCACCGGTACCCCCTCCATCACGGGCATTAACCCACCTCCATCACGGACACTCGTCTCCCCTCCATCATGGGCACTAGTTCCCACTCCACACGGGCACTAGGCTCCCCTCCATCACGGGTACTAGTCTCCCTCCTTCACGGGCTGTAGTCTCCCCTCCATCACGGGCAATAACCCCCTGCAAAACGGGCAACACTCCCTCCCCCCCCACCTCCATCACGGGCACTAGTCCCCCACCTCCATCACAGGGAGTAGTCCCATCTCCATCATGGCCACTTACTCCCCTCACCATCATTGGCTCTAGTCCCCCTCCATCACGGACAATAGTCTCCACACCGCCACAGGCACTAGTCTCCCCTCCATCACCGGCACTAGACACCCCCCTCCATCACGGGCACTTGTCCGCCCCTCCAGCACTGGCATTAGTCCCCCTCCATTATGGGCACTAGTGCACACCTCCATCACGGGCACCAGTCTCCCCTCCACCACGGGCACTAGTCTCCCCTCCATCACGGCACTAGTCTCCCCTCCATCACTGGCACTAGTCCCACTCCATCATGGGCACTTGCCCGCCCCTCCAACACTGGCACTAGTCCCCCTCCATCACTGGCACTAGTCCCCCTCCATTATGGGCACTAGACCCCCCCTCCATCACGGGCACTTGCCCGCCCCTCCAACACTGGCACTAGTCCCCCTCCATCATGGGCACTAACCCACCTCCATCACGGGTACTAGTCCCCCCCTCCATCACGGGCACTAGTCTTCCTCCATCATGGGCACTAACACCACTCCATCGCGGGGCACTTGTCCCCACCCATCACGGGCACTAGTCTCCCTCCATCACGGGCACTAACACCACTCCATCCCGGGCATTAGTCCCCCTCCATCACGGGCTCTAGTCCTCCCTCCATCACGGGCACTAATTACCCCTCCATCATGGGCACTAATCCCCCTCCATCATGGGCATTAGTCCCCCTCCATCACGGGCTCTAGTCCCCCCCCTCCATCACGGGTACTAGTGCCCACCTACATCACGGGCACCAGTCTCACTTCCATCACGGGCACGAGCTCCCCCCCCCCCATCCATCACAGGCACTCGTCTCCCCCTCCATCACGGGCACTATTACCCCCCCTCCATCAGGGGCACTGGTCCCACTCCATCACGGGCACTAGTCCTCCCTCCCATCACGGGCACTAATTACCCCTCCATCATGGGCACTAATCCCCCTCCATCATGGGCATTAGTCCCCCTCCATCACGGGCACTAGGCCCCCCCTCCATCACAGGCACTAGTCCCTCCTTCATTACGAGCACTAGCCCAGCCCAATCCACCACGGGCACCAGTCCCCAGCTTCATCACGGGCACTAGTCTCCCTCCATCACGGGGATTAGTCTCCCCTCCATAACGGCCACTAACCCCCTGCATCATGGGCACTAGATCCACTCCATCACGGGCACTAGTCTCCCTCCATCATGGGCACTAGTCTCCCCTCCATCACGGGCTCCAGTCTCTCTCAATCACGGGCACTAGTCTCCCTTCCATCACGGGCACAGGTCTCCCCTCCAGCACGGGCACTTGTCTCCCTCCATCATTGGCACCAGTACCTCTCCATCACGGACACTAGACTCCCCTCCTTCACGGGCACTAAGTCCCCCTTCTATCACGGCATTAACCCACCTCCGTCCCGGGGAATAGTCTCCCCTCCATCATGGACAATAGTCTTCCTGCATCATGGGCACCGGTACCCCTCCATCACGGGCTGTAGTCTCCCCTCCATCACGGGCAATAACCCCCTGCAAAACGGGCAACACTCCCTCCCCCCCACCTCCATCACGGGCACTAGTCCCACCTCCATCACAGGGAGTAGTCCCATCTCCATCATGGCCACTACTCCCCTCACCATCATTGGCTCTAGTCCCCCTCCATCACGGACAATAGTCTCCACACCGCCACAGGCACTAGTCTCCCCTCCATCACGGGCACTAGACACCCCCCCTCCAGCACGGGCACTTGTCCGCCTCTCCAACACGGGCACTAGACACCCCCCTCCATCACGGGCACTTGTCCGCCCCTCCAGCACTGGCACTGGTCCCCCTCCATCATGGGCACTAGTGCACACCTCCATCACGGGCACCAGTCTCCCCTCCACCACGGGCACTAGACTCCCCACCATCACGGGCACTAGTCTCCCTCCATCACGGGCACTAATCTCCGCATTATCACGGGCACCAGTCTCCCCTCCATCACGGGCACTAGTTCCCCCTCCATAACAGTCATTAATCCTCCTTCATCACGGGCACTAGTCCCCTCTATATCAGGTGCACTGGTCTCCCATCCATAACAGGCACTAATCCCCCTCCATCAGGGACACTAACCCACCTCCATCACGGGTACTAGTCCCCCTCCATCATGGGCACTAGACCCCCACCATCACGGGAACTAGTCTCCCTCAATCACGGGCACCAGTCTCCCTTCCATCACGGGTGCAAGTCTTCCCTCCTTCATGGGCACTAGTCCCCCCCTCTATCACGGGCATTAACCCACCTCCATCATGGGCACTAGTCTCCCCTCTATCACGGGCACTAGTCCCCCCTCCATCATGGGCACTAGATCCCCACCATCACGGGAAAAAGTCTCCCTCCATCACGGGCACGAGTCTCCCCTCCATCACGGGCATTAGTCTCCCATTCCATCACGGGCACTAGTCTAACACTCCATCACGGGGCACTAGTCTACCCCTCCATCACGGGCACTGGTGCCCACCAACATCACAGGCACTAGCCTCCCCTCCATCACGGGCACTTGTCCGCCCCTCCAACACTGGCACTAGTCCCCCTCCATCATGGGCACTAGTGCACACCTCCATCACGGGCACCAGTCTCCACCACGGGCACTAGTCTCCCCTCCATCACGGGCACTAGTCACCCTCCATCACGGGCACGTCCCCCCCTCCATCACGGGCACTAGGCCCCCACCATCACGGGAACTAGTCTCCCTCCATCATGGGCACGTGTCTCCCCTCAATCACGGGCATTAGTCTCCCATTCCATCACGGGCACTAGTCTAACACTCCATCACGGGCACTAGTCTACCCCTCCATCACGTGTACTAGTGCCCACCTTCATCACGGCACCAGTCTCAGCTCCATCACGGGCACGAGTCCCCCCACCCCATCCATCACAGGCACTCGTCCCCCGTCCATCACAGGCACTAGTCCCCCCTTCATCACGGGCATTAGTCTCCCATTCCATCACGGGCACTAGTCTAACACTCCAGCGGGCACTAGTCTACCCCTCCATCACGGGCACTGGTGCCCACCAACATCACAGGCACTAGCCTCCCCTCCATCACGGGCACTTGTCCGCCCCTCCAACACTGGCACTAGTCCCCCTCCATCATGGGCACTAGTGCACACCTCCATCACGGGCACCAGTCTCCACCACGGGCACTAGTCTCCCCTCCATCACGGGCACTAGTCACCCCTCCATCACGGGCACGTCCCCCCTCCATCACGGGCACTAGGCCCCACCATCACGGAACTAGTCTCCCTCCATCATGGGCACGTGTCTCCCCTCCATCACGGGCATTAGTCTCCCATTCCATCACGGGCACTAGTCTAACACTCCATCACGGGCACTAGTCTACCCCTCCATCACGTGTACTAGTGCCCACCTTCATCACGGGCACCAGTCTCAGCTCCATCACGGGCACGAGTCCCCCCACCCCCATCCATCACAGGCACTCGTCCCCCTTCCATCACAGGCACTAGTCCCCCCCTTCATCACGAGCACTAGCCCAACCCACTCCACCACGGGCACCAGTCCCCAGCTTCATCACGGGCACTAGTCTGCCCTCCATCACGGCCACTATCCCCCTGCATCATGGGCACCAGATCTCCTCCATCACAGGCACTAGTCCCCCCCTTCATCACGAGCACTAGCCCAACCCACTCCATCACGGGCATTAGTCCCCCTTGGATCACGGGCACGAGTCTCCCCCTCCATCACGGGCACTGGTCTCCCCCTTCATCATGTGCACTAGTCTAGCCCTCCATCACAGGCACTAATCTCCCCAGCATCACGGGCACTAGTCTCCCTCCATCACGGGCACTAATCTCCGCATTATCACGGGCACCAGTCTCCCCTCCATCACGGGCACTAGTTCCCCCTCCATAACAGTCATTAATCCTCCTTCATCACAGGCACTAGTCCCCCCTTCATCACGAGCACTAGCCCAACCCACTCCACCACGGGCGCTAGTCTAACCCTCCATCACGAGCACTAGTCTACCCCTCCATCACCGGCACTAGTCCTCCTCCATCACGGTCATTAGTCTCCCTTCGATCACGGGCAATAGTCTCCCCTCCATCATGAGCACTAGTCTCCCACCATCATGGGCACCGGTACCCCTCCATCACGGGCACTAGTCCCCCCTCCATCACGGCTACTATTACCCCCCACCCTCCATCACAGGCAATAGTCCCCACTTCATCACGGGTACTATTATCCCCCCTCCATCAGGGGCAGTAGACCCCCTCCATCATGGGCACTAGTCTCCCCTCCTTCACGGGCACTAGTCCCCCTTCCATCACGGGCACTTGTCTCCCTCCATCATTGGCACCAGTACCTCTCCATCACGGACACTAGACTCCCCTCCTTCACGGGCACTAGTCCCCCTTCCATCACGGGCATTAACCCACCTCCGTCCCGGGGAATAGTCTCCCCTCCATCATGGACAATAGTCTTCCTCCATCATGGGCACCGGTACCCCTCCATTACGGGCATTAACCCACCTCCATCACGGGCACTCGTCTCCCCTCCATCATGGGCACTAGTTCCCACTCCATACGGGCACTAGGCTCCCCTCCATCACGGGTACTAGTCCCCCCTCCATCACGGCTACTATTACCCCCCCCCCCCCTCCATCACAGGCACTAGTCCCTCCTTCATTACGAGCACTAGCCCAGCCCAATCCACCACGGGCACCAGTCCCCAGCTTCATCACGGGCACTAGTCTCCCTCCATCACGGGGATTAGCCTCCCCTCCATAACGGCCACTAACCCCCTGCATCATGGGCACTAGATCCACTCCATCACGGGCACTAGTCCCCCCACCATCATGGGCATTAGACCCCCACCATCACGGGCACTAGTCTCCCTCCATCACGTGCACTGGTCTCCGCTCCATCACAGAAACTAATCCCCCTCCATCACGGGCACTAGGCTCCCACTCCATCACGGGCTCTAGTCTAACCCTCCATCACGAGCACTAGTCTCCCCCTTCATCACCTGCACTAGTCCCCCTCCATCACGGGCATTAGTCCCCCTTCGATCACGGGCACGAGTCTCCCCTCCATCACGGGCACTAGTCTAGCCCTCCATCACGGCCACCAGTATATCCCTACATCACGGACACTAGACTCCCCACCATCACGGGCACTAGTCTCCCTCCATCACGGGCACTAATCTCCGCACTATCACGGGCACAAGTCCCCCCTCCATCACGGGCACTAGTCCCCTCTCCATCATGGGCACTAGGCCCCCACCATCACAGGAACTAGTCTCCCTCCATCACGGGCACGAGTCTCCCCTCCATCATGGGCATTAGTCTCCCATTCCATCACGCGCACTAGTCTACTCCTCCATCACGGACACTAACCCACCTCCATCACGAGTACTAGTCCCCCCTTCCATCACGGGCACTAACCCCCTCCATCATGGGCACTAGTTCCCCTCTATCACGGGCACAAGTCCCTCCTCCATCCTGGGCACTAGTCACCCGACCATCACGGGCATAGTCCACCTCCATCATGGGCACTAATCCCCCTCCAAATTGGGCACCAGTCTCCCCTCCAGCACGGGCATTCATCTCCCCACCATCACTGGCACTAGTCCCCCTCCATCATGGGCACTAATACCACTCCATCAAGGGCACTTGTCCCCACCCATCACGGGCACTAGTCCCTCTCCATCACGGGCACGTCTGCCCTCCATCATGGGCACAAGACCCCCCTCTCCATCACGGGCACTCGTCCGCCCCTCCAACACTGGCACTAGTCCTCCCTCGATCACGGGCACTAGTCTCCCCTCCATCACTGGCACTAGTCCCCCTCCGTCATGGGCACTAACACCACCTCCATCACGAGCACTAGTCCAACCCACGCCATCACGGGCACCAGTCCCCAGCTCCATCACGGGCACGAACCTCCTCCATCACGGGCACAAGTTCCCCCTCCATCCTGGGCACTAGTCACCCGACCATCACGGGCACTAATCTCCCTCCATCACGGACACTAACCCCCTCCATCATGGGCACTAGTTCTCCTCCATCACGGGCACAAGTCCCTCCTCCATCCTGGGCACTAGCCACCCGACCATCACGGGCATAGTCCACCTCCATCATGGGCACTAATCCCCCTCCAAATTGGGCACCAGTCTCCCCTCCAGCACGGGCATTCATCTCCCCACCATCACTGGCACTAGTCCCTCTCCATCACGGGCACTAACCCCCATCTATCACGGGCACTAGTTCCCCTCCATCACGTGTACTATTCTCCCCTCCATCACGGGCACTAGTCCCCCTCCATCACGGGCACGTCTGCCCTCCATCATGGGCACAAGACCCCCCTCTCCATCACGGGCACTCGTCTGCCCCTCCAACACTGGCACTAGTCCTCCCTCGATCACGGGCACTAGTCTCCCCTCCATCACTGGCACTAGTCCCCCTCTGTCATGGGCACTAACACCACTCCATCACGGGCACTTGTCCCCACCCATCACGGGTACTAGTCCCCCTCCATCACGGGCACTAGTTACACCTCCATCATGGGCACTAATCCCCCTCCATCACGGGCATTGGTCCTCCTCCATCACGGGCTCTAGTCTCCCCTCCATCCCGTGTACTAGTGCCCACCTTCATCACGGGCACCAGTCTCACCTCCATCACGGGCACGAGTCCCCCCACCGCCATCCATCACAGGCACTCGTCCCCCCTCCATCACAGGCACTAGTCCCCCCTTCATCACGAGCACTAGCCCAACCCACTCCACCACGGGCGCTAGTCTAACCCTCCATCACGAGCACTAGTCTACCCCTCCATCACCGGCACTAGTCCTCCTCCATCACGGTCATTAGTCTCCCTTCGATCACGGGCAATAGTCTCCCCTCCATCATGAGCACTAGTCTCCCACCATCATGGGCACCGGTACCCCTCCATCACGGGCACTAGTCCCCCCTCCATCACGGCTACTATTACCCCCCACCCTCCATCACAGGCAATAGTCCCCACTTCATCACGGGTACTATTATCCCCCCTCCATCAGGGGCAGTAGACCCCCTCCATCATGGGCACTAGTCTCCCTTCCATCACGGGCACTTGTCTCCCTCTATCATTGGCACCATTACCTCTCCATCACGGACACTAGACTCCCCTCCTTCACGGGCACTAGTCCCCCTTCCATCACGGGCATTAACCCACCTCCGTCCCGGGGAATAGTCTCCCCTCCATCATGGACAATAGTCTTCCTTCATCATGGGCACCGGTACCCCTCCATCACGGGCATTAACCCACCTCCATCACGGACACTCGTCTCCCCTCCATCATGGGCACTAGTCCCCACTCCATACGGGCACTAGGCTCCCCTCCATCACGGGTACCAGTCCTCCCTCTATCACGGCTACTATTACCCCCCCCCCCCATCACAGGCAATAGTCCCCCCTTCATCACGGGTACTATTATCCCCCCTCCATCATGGGCACTAGACCCCCTCCATCATGGGCACTAGTCTCCCTTCCATCACGGGCACAGGTCTCCCCTCCATCACGGGCACTTGTCTCCCTCCATCATTGGCACCAGTACCTCTCCATCACGGACACTAGACTCCCCTCCTTCACGGGCACTAGTCCCCCTTCCATCATGGGCATTAACCCACCTCCGTTCCGGGGAATAGTCTCCCCTCCATCATGGACAATAGTCTTCCTCCATCATGGGCACCGGTACCCCTCCATCACGGGCATTAACCCACCTCCATCACGGGCACTCGTCTCCCCTCCATCATGGGCACTAGTTCCCACTCCATACGGGCACTAGGCTCCCCTCCATCACGGGTACTAGTCTCCCTCCTTCACGGGCTGTAGTCTCCCCTCCATCACGGGCAATAACCCCCTGCAAAACGGGCAACACTCCCTCCCCCCCACCTCCATCACGGGCACTAGTCCCCACCTCCATCACAGGGAGTAGTCCCATCTCCATCATGGCCACTACTCCCCTCACCATCATTGGCTCTAGTCCCCCTCCATCACGGACAATAGTCTCCACACCGCCACAGGCACTAGTCTCCCCTCCATCATGGGCACTAGTTCCCACTCCATACGGGCACTAGGCTCCCCTCCATCACGGGTACTAGTCCCCCCTCCATCACGGCTACTATTACACCCCCCCCTCCATCACAGGCACTAGTCCCTCCTTCATTACGAGCACTAGCCCAGCCCAATCCACCACGGGCACCAGTCCCCAGCTTCATCACGGGCACTAGTCTCCCCTCCATCACGGGGATTAGTCTCCCCTCCATAACGGCCACTAACCCCCTGCATCATGGGCACTAGATCCACTCCATCACGGGCACTAGTCCCCCCACCATCATGGGCATTAGACCCCCACCATCACGGGCACTAGTCTCCCTCCATCACGTGCACTGGTCTCCGCTCCATCACAGAAACTAATCCCCCTCCATCACGGGCACTAGGCTCCCACTCCATCACGGGCTCCAGTCTAACCCTCCATCACGAGCACTAGTCTCCCCCTTCATCACCTGCACTAGTCCCCCTCCATCACGGGCATTAGTCCCCCTTCGATCACGGGCACGAGTCTCCCCTCCATCACGGGCACTAGTCTAGCCCTCCATCACGGGCACCAGTCTATCCCTACATCACGGACACTAGACTCCCCACCATCACGGGCACTAGTCTCCCTCCATCACGGGCACTAATCTCCGCACTATCACGGGCACAAGTCCCCCCTCCATCACGGGCACTAGTCCCCTCTCCATCATGGGCACTAGGCCCCCACCATCACAGGAACTAGTCTCCCTCCATCACGGGCACGAGTCTCCCATTCCATCACGGGCACTAGTCTACCCCTCCATCACGGACACTAACCCACCTCCATCACGAGTACTAGTCCCCCCTTCCATCACGGGCACTAGACCCCCTCCATCATGGCCACTAGTCTCCCCTCTATCACGGGCATTAGTCTCTCCTCCATCACGGGCACCAGTCTCCCTCAATCACGGGCGCAAGTCTCCCCTCCATCACGGGCACTAGACTCCCCTCCTTCACGGGCACTAGTCTCCCCTCTATCACGGGCATTAACCCACCTCCATCACGGGCACTAGTGACCCCTCCATCACGGGCACGTCCCCCCTCCATCACCGGCACTAGGCCCCCACCATCACGGGAACTAGTCTCCCTCCATCATGGGCACGAGTCTCCCCTCCATCACGGGCATTAGTCTCCCATTCCATCACGGGCACTAGTCTACCCCTCCATCACATGTACTAGTGCCCACCTTCATCACGGGCACTAGTCTACCCCTCCATCACGTGTACTAGTTCCCACCTTCATCACGGGCACCAGTCTCAGCTCCATCACGGGCACGAGTCCCCCCACCCCCATCCATCACAGGCACTCGTCCCCCCTCCATCACAGGCACTAGTCCCCCCTTCATCACGAGCACTAGCCCAACCCACTCCACCACGGGCACCAGTCCCCAGCTTCATCACGGGCACTAGATCTCCTCCATCACGGGCACTAGTCCCCCCTCCATCATGGGCATTAAACTCCGACCATCACGGGCACTAGGCTCCCACTCCATCACGGGCGGTAGTCTAACTCTCCATCACCGGCACTAGTCCTCCTCCATCACGGGCATTAGTCCCCCTTCGATCACAGGCACTTGTCTCCCCTCTATCATGGGCACTGGTCTCCCTCTCCATCATGTGCACTAGTCTACCCCTCCATCATAGGCACTAGTCCCCACTTCCATCACGGGCACTAATCTCTCCACCATCACGGACACTAGACTCCCCACCATCACGGGCACTGGTCTCCCTCCATCACGGGCACTAATCTCCGCACTATCACGGGCACCAGTCTCCCCTCCATCACGGGCACTTGTTCCCCCTCCATAACAGTCACTAATCCTCCTTCATCACGGGCACTAGTCCCCTCTATATCAGGTGCACTGATCTCCCATCCATAACAGGCACTAATCCCCCTCAATCACGGACACTAACCCACCTCCATCACGGGTACTAGTTCCCACTCCATCAGGGGCACTAGACCCCCTCCATCATGGACAGAAGTCTCCCTTCCATCACGGGCACTAACCCCACCTACATCACGAGGACTAGCCCAACCCAAGTCATCACAGGCCCCAGTCCCCAGCTCCATCACGGGCACTAACCCCCTCCATCATGGGCACTAGTTCCCCCCTCCATCCTGGGCACTAGTCACTCAACCATCACGGGTATAATCCACCTCCATCACGGGCACTAACCCCACTCCATCATGGGCACCAGTCTCCCTTCCATCACGGGCGCATGTCTCCCCTCCATCACGGGCACTAGTCCCCCCCTCCATAACAGTCACTAATCCTCCTTCATCACGGGCACTAGTCCCCTCTATATCAGGTGCACTGGTCTCCTATCCATAACAGGCACTAATGCCCCTCAATCACGGACACTAACCCACCTCCATCACGGGTACTAGTCCCCCCTCCATCCTGGGCACTAGTCACTCAACCATCACGAATATAGTCCATCTCATTCACAGGCACTAACCCCCTTCCATCATGGGCACCAGTCTCCCTTCCATCACGGGCGCAGGTCTCCCCTCCATCACGGGCACTTGTCTCCCTCCATCATGGGCACCGGTACCCCTCCATCACGGGCACTAGACTCTCCTCCATCACGGGCACTAGTCCCCCCTCCATTACGGGCATTAACCCACCTCCGTCACGGGCAATTGTCTCCACTCCATCACGGGCACTAGTCTCCCGCCATCATGGGCACCAGTACCCCTCCATCACGGGCACTAGTCTCGTCTCCATCACGGGCACTAATCCCCCCTCCATCACGGGCATTAACCCACCTCCATCATGGGCAATAGTCTCCCCTCCATCACGGGCACTAGCCTCGCCTCCATCATGGGCACTAGTCCCCCTTCCATCACGGACACTAACCCACCTCCATCACGGGCACTAGTCCCCCCTCGATCACGGGCAATATTCTCAACTCCATCACGGGCGCATGTTTCCCCTCGATCACGGGCACTAGTCCCCCTCCATCACGGGCACTAGTTACCCCTCCATCATGGGCACAAATCCCCCTCCATCACCGGCATTAGTCCCCCTCCTTCATGGGTACTAGTCTACCCTCCATAACGGGCACTAGTCTCCCTCCATCACGGGAACTATTCCCCTCCATCTTGGGCACTAGTTCCCCTCCATCACGGGCACTAGTCCCCCCTCCATCCTGGGCACTAGTTCCCCTCCATCACGGGCACTAGTGCACACCTCCATCACGGGCACCAGTCTCACCTCCATCACGAGCACGAGACCCCCCATCCATCACAGGCATTCGTCCCCCCTCCATCACGGGTACTATTACCCCCCCCTCCATCAGGGGCACTAGACACCCTCCATCATTGGCACTAGTCTCCCCTCCATCACGGGCACTTGTCTCCCTCCATCATGGGCACCAGTACCCCTCCATCACGGGCACTAACCCACCTCCATCACGGGCGCTTGTCCCCCCTCGATCACGGGCACTAGTCTCCCCTCCATCACAGGCACTAGTCCCTCTCCATCATCGGCACTAACACCACTCCATCACGGGCACTTGTCCCCACCCATCACGGGCACTAGTCCCCCTCCATCACGGACACTAGTTACCCTCCATCCTGGGCACTAGTTCCCCTCCATCACGGGCACTAGTCCCCCCTCCATCCTGGGCACTAGTCACCCAACCATCACGGGTATAGTCCACCTCCATCACGGACACTAACCCCCCTCCATCACGCGCACCAGTCTCCCTTCCATCACGGGCGCAGGTTTCCCCTCCATCACGGGCACTTGTCTCCCTCCATCATGGGCACCGGTACCCCTCCATCACGGGCACTAGACTCTCCTCCATCACGGGCACTAGTCCCCCCTCCATCACGGGTATTAACCCACCTCCGTCACGGGCAATAGTCTCCCCTCCATCACGGGCACTAGTCTCCCGCCATCATGGGCACCGGTACCCCTCCATCACGGGCACTAGTCCGTCTCCATCATGGGCACTAGTCCCCCCTCCATCACGGGCATTAACCCACCTCCATCACGGGTTATAGTCTCCCCTCGATCACGGGCACTAGTCTCGGCTCCATCATGGGCACTAGCCCCCCTCCATCACGGACACTAACCCACCTCCATCACGGGCACTAGTCCCCCTCCATCACGGGCACTAGTCCCCCCTCGATCACGGGCAATAGTCTCAACTCCATCACGGGAGCTAGTCTCCCCTCGATCACGGGCACTAGTCCCCCTCCATCACGGGCACTAGTTACCTGTCCATTATGGGCACTAGACTCTCCTCCATCACGGGCACTTGTCTGCCCCTCCAACACGGGCACTAGTCTCTCCCCTCCATCACCGGCACTAGTTGCCCTCCATCATGGGCACTAGTCCCCCTCCATCACGGGCACTAGTGCACACCTCCATCACGGGCACCAGTCTCACCTCCATCACGAGCACGAGACCCCCCATCCATCACAGGCGTTCGTCCCCCCTCCATCACGGGTACTATTACCCCCCCCTCCATCAGGGGCACTAGAGCCCCTCCATCATTGGCACTAGTCTCCCCTCCATCACGGGCACTTGTCTCCCTCCATCATGGGCACCAGTACCCCTCCATCACGGGCACTAACCCACCTCCATCACGGGCGCTTGTTCCCCCTCGATCACGGGCACTAGTCTCCCCTCCATCACAGGCACTAGTCCCTCTCCATCATCGGCACTAACACCACTCCATCACGGGCACTTGTCCCCACCCATCACGGGCACTAGTCCCCCTCCATCACGGACACTAGTTACCCTCCATCATGGGCACTAATCCCCCATCATCACGGGCATTAGTCCCCCACCACGGGTATTAGGCTCCCCTCCATCACGGGCACTATTACCCCTCCATCACGGGCACTAGTTACCCTCCATCATGGGCACTAGTCCCCCTCCATCACGGGCACCAGTCTCACCTCCATCACGAGCACGAGACCCCCCATTCATCACAGGCACTCGTCCGCCCTCCATCACGGGTACTATTACGACCCCCCCCTCCATCAGGGAGACTGGTCCCCCTCCATCACAGGCACTAGTCCCCCCCTTCATCACAGGCACTAGTCCCCCCTTCATCACGGGTACTAATACCCCTCCTCCATCAGGGGCACTAGACCCCCTCCATCACGGGCGCAAGTCTCCCCTCCATCACGGGCGCTTGTCCCCCCTCGATCACGGGCACTATTCTCCCCACCATCACAGGCACTAGTCCCCCTCCATCACGGGCACTAGTGCACACCTCCATCACGGGCACCAGTCTCACCACCATCTCGGGCACGAGTCCCCACCATCCATCACAGGCAATCGTCCCCCCTCCATCACGGGCATTAACCCACCTCCATCACGGGCAATAGTCTCCCGCCATCATGGGCACCGGTACCCCTCCATCACGGGCACTAGTCTCGTCTCCACCATGGGCACTAGTCCCCCCTCCATCACGGACACTAACCCATCTCCATCACGGGCACTAGTCCCCCGTCGATCACGGGCAATAGTCTCAACTCCATCACGGGCGCTAGTCTCGCCTCGATCACGGGCACTAGTCCTCCTCCATCACGGGCACTAGTTACCCCTCCATCACGGGCATTAACCCACCTCCATCACGGGTTATAGTCTCCCCTCCATCACGGGCACTAGTCTCGGCTCCATCATGGGCACTAGTCCCCCCTCCACCACGGACACTAACCCACCTCCATCACGGGCACTAGTCCCCCCTCGATCACGGGCAATAGTCTCAACTCCATCACGGGAGCTAGTCTCCCCTCGATCACGGGCACTAGTCACCCTCCATCACGGGCACTAGTTACCTGTCCATTATGGGCACTAGACTCTCCTCCATCACGGGCACTTGTCTGCCCCTCCAACACGGGCACTAGTCTCCCCCCTCCATCACCGGCACTAGTTGCCCTCCATCATGGGCACTAGTCCCCCTCCATCACGGGCACTAGTGCACACCTCCATCACGGGCACCAGTCTCACCTCCATCACGAGCACGAGACCCCCCATCCATCACAGGCACTCGTCCCCCCTCCATCACGGGTACTATTACCCCCTCCTCCATCAGGGGCACTAGACCCCCTCCATCATTGGCACTAGTCTCCCCTCCATCACGGGCACTTGTCTCCCTCTATCATGGGCACCAGTACCCCTCCATCACGGGCACTAACCCACCTCCATCACGGGCACTAATCCCCCCTCGATCACGGGCACTAGTCTCCCCTCCATCACAGGCACTAGTCCCTCTCCATCATCGGCACTAACACCACTCCATCACGGGCACTTGTCCCCACCCATCACGGGCACTAGTCCCCCTCCATCACGGACACTAATTACCCTCCATCATGGGCACTAATCCCCCTTCATCACGGGCATTAGTCCCCCACCACGGGTATTAGGCTCCCCTCCATCACGGGCACTATTACCCCTCCATCACGGGCACTAGTTACCCTCCATCATGGGCACTAGTCCCCCTCCATCACGGGCACCAGTCTCACCTCCATCACGAGCACGAGACCCCCCATTCATCACAGGCACTCGTCCGCCCTCCATCACGGGTACTATTACCCCCCCCACTCTATCAGGGAGACTGGTCCCCCTCCATCACAGGCACTAGTCCCCCCTTCATCACGGGTACTAATACCCCTCCTCCATCAGGGGCACTAGACCCCCTCCATCACGGGCGCAAGTCTCCCCTCCATCACGGGCGCTTGTCCCCCCTCGATCATGGACACTATTCTCCCCACCATCACAGGCACTAGTCCCCCTCCATCACGGGCACTAGTGCACACCTCCATCACGGGCACCAGTCTCACCACCATCTCGGGCACGAGTCCCCACCATCCATCACAGGCACTCGTCCCCCCTCCATCACGGGCATTAACCCACCTCCGTCACGGGCAATAGTCTCCCCTCCATCACGGGCACGTAGTCTCCCGCCATCATGGGCACCGGTACCCCTCCATCACGGGCACTAGTCTCGTCTCCACCATGGGCACTAGTCACCCCTCCATCACGGGCATTAACCCACCTCCATCACGGGCTATAGTCTCCCCATCTTCACGGGCACTAGTCTCGGCTCCATCATGGGCACTAGTCCCCCCTCCATCACGGACACTAACCCATCTCCATCACGGGCAGTAGTCCCCCGTCGATCACGGGCAATAGTCTCAACTCCATCACGGGCGCTAGTCTCCCCTCGATCACGGGCACTAGTCCTCCTCCATCACGGGCACTAGTTACCCCTCCATCATGAGCACAAATCTCCCTCCATCACCGGCATTAGTCCCCCTCCTTCATGGGTACTAGTCTCCCCTCCATAACGGGCACTAGTCTCCCTCCATCACGGGCACTATTCCCCCCTCCATCCTGGGCACTAGTCACCCAACCATCACGGGTATAGTCCACCTCCATCACGGGCACTAACCCCCCTCCATCATGGGCCCCAGTCTCCCTTCCATCACGGGCGCAGGTTTCCCCTTAATCACGGGCACTTGTCTCCCTCCATCATGGGCACCGGTACCCCTCCATCACGGGCACTAGACTCTCCTCCATCACGGGCACTAGTCCCCCCTCCATCACGGGCATTAACCCACCTCCGTCACGGGCAATAGTCTCCCCTCCATCACGGGCACTAGTCTCCCGCCATCATGAGCACCGGTACCCCTCCATCACGGGCACTAGTCTCGTCTCCATCATGGGCACTAGTCCCCCCTCCATCACGGACACTAACCCACCTCCATCACGGGCACTAGTCCCCCCTCGATCACGGGCAATAGTCTCAACTCCATCACGGGAGCTAGTCTCCCCTCGATCACGGGCACTAGTCCCCCTCCATCACGGGCACTAGTTACCCGTCCACCATGGGCACTAGACTCTCCTCCATCACGGGCACTTGTCTGCCCCTCCAACACGGGCACTAGTCTCTCCCCTCCATCACCGGCACTAGTTGCCCTCCATCATGGGCACTAGTCCCCCTCCATCACGGGCACTAGTGCACACCTCCATCACGGGCACCAGTCTCACCTCCATCACGAGCACGAGACCCCCCATCCATCACAGGCACTCGTCCCCCCCTCCTTCACGGGTACTATTACCCCCCCCCCTCCATCAGGGGCACTAGACCCCCTCCATCATTGGCACTAACATCACTCCATCACCGGCACTTGTCCCCACCCATCACGGGCACTAGTCCCCCTCCATCACGGACACTAGTTACCCTGCATCATGGGCACTAATCCCCCTTCATCACGGGCATTAGTCGCCCACCACGGGTATTAGGCTCCCCTCCATCACGGGCACTAGTACCCCTCCATCACGAGCACTAGTTACCCTCCATCATGGGCACTAGTCCCCCTCCATCACGGGCTCCAGTCTCCCTCATTCACGGGCACTAGTCTCCCTTCCATCACGGGCGCAAGTCTCCCCTCCATCACGGGCGCTTGTCCCCCCTCGATCAAGGGCACTATTCTCCCCACCATCACAGGCACTAGTCCCCCTCTATCACGGGCACTAGTGCACACCTCCATCACGGGCACCAGTCTCACCACCATCTCGGGCACGAGTCCCCACCATCCATCACAGGCACTCGTCCCCCCTCCATCACGGGCTCTATTAGCCCCCCCCCCCTCCATCAGGGGCACTGGTCCCACTCCATCACGGGCACTAGTTACCCACTCCACCACGGGCACCAGTACCCAGCTTCATCACGGGCATTAGTCTCCCCTTCAACATGGGATTTGTCTCCCCTCCATAACGGCCACTAACCCCCTGCGGGCACTAGATGCTCTCCATCACGGGCACTAGTACCCCCTCCATCATGGGCATTAGACCCCCTGCATCACGGGCACTAGTCTCCCTCCATCACGTGCACTAGTCTCCGCTCCATCACAGACACTAATCCCCCTCCATCACGGGCTCCAGTCTCCCTCAATCACGGGCACTAGTCTCCCTTCCATCACGGGCGCAAGTCTCCCCTCCATCACGGGCACTTGTCGCCGTCCATCATGGGCATCAGTCTCACCATCATGGACACGCGTTGCCTCCATCCATCACAGGCACCCGTCCCCCCTCAACACGGGTACTATTACCCCCCTGCATCAGGGACACTAGACCCCCTCCTTTACGGGCACTAGTCCCCCTTCCATCACGGGCATTAACCCACCTCCGTCCCGGGAAAAGTCTCCCCTCCATCACGGGCACTAGTCTCGCTGCATCATGGGCACCGGTACCACTCTATCACGGGCATTAACCCACCTCCATCATGGGAACTACTCCCCCCACCATCATTAGCTCTAGTCCCCCTCCATCACGGGCACTAGACACGCCACTCCATCACGGGCACTTGTCCGCCCCTCCAACACTGGCACTAGTCCCCCCTCCATCACGGGCAACAAGACTTCCCCACCATCATAGGCACTAGTCCTCCTCCGCCACAGGCACTGGTCTCCCCTCCATCACGGCACTAGAGACCCCCCTCTATCACGGGTACTTGTCCGCCCCTTCAACACGGGCACTAGTCTCCCCTCCATCACGGGCACTAGTCTCCCCTCCATCACGGGGATTAGTCTCCCCTCCATAACGGCCACTAACCCCCTGCATCATGGGCACTAGATCCCCTCCGTCACGGGCAATAGTACCCCCCTCCATCATGGTCATTAGACCCCACACCATCACGGGGCACTAGTCGCCCTTCTATCACGGGCATTAACCCACCTCCATCATGGGAACTACTCCCCCCCACCATCATTGGCTCTAGTCCCCCTCCATCACGTACAATAGTCTCCCCTCCGCCACAGGCACTAGTCTCCCCTCCATCACGGGCACTAGACACCTCACTCCATCACGGGGACTTGCCCGCCCCTCCAACACTGGCACTAGTCCCCCTCCATCACGGGCACAAGACTTCCCCACCATCATAGACACTAGCCCCCTCCGCCACAGGCACTAGTCTCCCCTCCATCACTGGCACTAGACAGCCCCCTCCATCACGGGCACTTGTCCGACCATCCATCACGGGCACTAGTCTCCCCTCCATCACTGGCACTAGTTCCCCTCCATCGTGGACACTAGTGCACACCTCCATCACGGGCACCAGTCTCCCCTCCATCACGGCCACTAGTCTCCCATCCATCACGGTCATTAGACACCCCTCCATCATTGGCATGCGTCTCCCTACCATCACGGGCACTAGTCCCCCCTCCATCACGGGCACTAACCCACCTCCATCATGGGCACTAGTCTCCCCTCCATCACGGGTACTAGTCTCCCTCCATCACGGTCACTAATCTCCGCACTATCACGGGCACCAGTCTCCCTCAATCACGGGCACTAGTCTCCCTTCCATCATGGGCGCAAGTCTCCCCCTTCATCACGGGCACTTGCCTTTCTCCATCACGGGCACTAGTCCTCCCACAACCACGGGCATTAACCCACCTCCGTCACGGGCAATAATCTCCCCTCCATCACGGGCACTAGTCTCTCTCCATCATGGGCACCAGTATCCCTCCATCACGGGCACTAGTCTCGCCTCCATCACGGGCACTTGTCCCCCTCTCCATCACGGGCATTAACCCACCTCCATCACGAGCACTAGTCTTCCCTCCATCACAAGCAATAACCCCCTGCAAACGGGCAAGTGTCACCCCCCCTTCCATCACGGGCACTAGTCCCCACCTCCATCACAGGGATTAGTCCACCCTCCATCATGGGCACTAGTCCCCCACCATGATGGTCACATGTCTCCCTCCATCATGGGCAGCAGTCACCCACATCACGAGCACTAGTCCCCCCTCCGTCACGGGTACTAACCCACCTCCATCACGGGCACTAGTCTCCCTCCATCACGGGCACTAATCTCCGCACTATCACGGGCACCAGTCTCCCTCAATCACGGGCATTAGTCCTCCCACAACCACGGGCATTAACCCACCTCCGTCACGGGCAATAGTCTCCCCTCCATCACGGGCACTAGTCTCCTCTATCATGGGCACTAGTCCCCCCACCCATCATGGGCACAATGTCTCCCTCCATCACGGGCCACTAGTCTCCCCTCCATCACAGGCACTAGTTTAAACCCTCCATCACGGGCACTAGTCCCCACCTCCATCATGGGCACTAATTCCCATGTGCACCATCATGGCACATGTCTCCCACCATAAATGGAACTTGTCCCCCTCCATCACGGGCACTAGTCTCCCTCCATCATGGGCAATAGTCCTCCCTCCATCACGTGCACTAGTCTCACCTATATCACGGGCACTGGTCTCCCCCTCCATCACGGGCACTAGTCTACCCCTCTATCACGGGCACTAGTCCCCACCTACATCACGGGCACTAGACTCCCCACCATCGCGGGCACTAGTCTCCCTCCATCACGGGCACTAATCTCCCCTCGATCACGGGCACAAGTTCCCCCTCCATAACAGACACTAATCCTCCTCCATCACGGGCAGTAACCCCCCAGTCCATCATCGGCACTAGTGCGCCCACGACCTCGGGCACTAGACTCCCCTCCATCACTGGCACTAGTCCCCCCTCCATCACGAGCACTACTCTCTCCTCCATCACGGGCACTAACCCCTCCTTGCACCAGGAGAACTAGTCTCCCATTCATCACGGGCACTAGTCCCCCTCCATCACGGGCAATAGTCCAACCTCTATCACGGGCACTAATCCCCGCTCCATTACAGGCACTAGTCCCCCCTCCATCACGGGCACCAGTTCCAACTTCATCACGAGCACTAGCCCAACCCACTCCATCTTGGGCACCAGTCCCCAGCTTCATCACGGGCACTAGTCTCCCTCCCTCACGAGCACTAATCACCCCTCCATCACGGGCGCTAGTCTAACCCGCCAACACGGGCACTAGTCTATCCCTCCATCATGGGCACTACTCACCCCTCCATCACGGACACTAGTCTAGCCCTCCATCACGGGCACTAGTCTAACCCTCCATCACGGGCACTAGTCCCCACCTCCATCACGGGCACTAATCTCCGCACTATCTCGGGCACCAGTCTCCCTCAATCACGGGCACTAGTCTCCCTTCCATCATGGGCGCAAGTCTCCCCTCCATCACGAGCACTTCTCTCACTCCATCACGGGCACTAGTCCTTCCACAATCACGGGCAATAACCCCCTGCAGAACGGGCAAGAGTACCCCCCCCCCCATCACGGGCACAAGTCCCCACCTCCATCACAGGGATTAGTCCCCCCTCCATCATGGGCACTAGTCCCCCACCATCATGGTCACATGTCTCCCTCTATCACGGGCACTAGTCTCCCCTCAATCACGGGCACTACTCTCCGCTCCTTTTACGGGCACTAGTCTCCACCTCCATCATGGGCAGCAGTCACCCACCATCACGAGCACTAGTCCCCCTCCGTCACGTGTACTAGTCCCCACCTCCATCACAGGGATACGCCCCCCTCCATCATGGGCACTAGTCCCCCCACCATCATGGGCACATGTCTCACTCCATCACGGGCACTAGTCACTCTCCATCACGGGCACTATTGCACACCTCCATCACGGACACCAGTCTCACCTCCATCACGAGCACGAGACCCCCCATCCATCACAGGCACTCGTCCCCCCTCCATCACGGGTACTATTACTTCCACCTCCATCAGGGGCACTGGTCCCCTTCCATCACAGGCACTAGTCCCACCTTCATCACGGGTACTATTACCCCCCCTCCATCACGGGCACTAGTCTCTGCTCCATTACGGGCACTAGTCTCCACCTCCATCATGGGCAGCAGTCACCCACCATCACGAGCACTAGTCCCCCTCCGTCACGGGTACTAGTCCCCACCTCCATCACAGGGATACGCGCCCCTCCATCATGGGCACTAGCCCCCCACCATCATGGGCACATGTCTCCCTCCATCACGGGCACTAGTCTCCCCTCCATCACGGGCACTAGTCCCCACCTCCATCACGGGCTCTAGTCCCCCACCTCCATCACAGGGATTAGTCCCCCCTCCATCATGGACACTACTCCCCCCACCATCATGGGCACATGTCTCCCTCCATCACGGGAACTTGTCCCCCTCCATCATGGGCAATAGACCTTCCCTCCATCACGTGCACTAGTCTCCCCTATATCACGGTCACTGGTCTCCCCCTCCATCACGGGCACTAGTCTACACCTCTATCACGGGAAATAGTCCCCACCTACATCACGGGCACTAGTCTCCCTCCATCACGGGCACTAGTCCCCCACCATCATGGTCACAAGTCTCCCTCCATCAAGGGCAGTAGTCTCCCCTCCATCACGGGTACTAGTCTCCCCTCCATTACGGGCACTAGTCACCACCTCCATCATGGGCAGCAGTCACCCACCATCACGAGCACTAGTCACCCCTCCATCACGGGCACTAGTACAACCTCCATCACGGGCACTAATCCCCGCTTCATTACAGGAACTAGTCCCCCGCTCCATCACAGGCACTAGTTCCAACTTCATCACGGGCACTAGTCTCCCTCCATCACGGGCACTAATCACCCCTCCATCACGGGCGCTAGTCTAACCCGCCAACACGGGCACTAGTCTACCCCTCCATCACGGGCACTACTCATCCCTCCATCACGGGCACTAGTCTACCCTTCCATCACGGGCACTAATCTCCCCACCATCACGGATACTAGACTCCCCACCATCACGGGCACTAGTCTCCCTCAATCACGGGCACTAGTCTCCCTTCCATCATGGGCACTAGTCCTCCTACAATCACGGGCATTAACCCACCTCCGTCACGGGCAATAGTCTCCCTTCCATCACGGGCACTGGTCTCCCTCCATCATGGGCACCAGTACCCCTCCATCACGGGCACTAGTCTCGCCTCCATCACGGGCACTTGTCCCCCCTCCATCACGGGCATTAACCCACCTCCATCACGGGCACTATTTCCCCTCCATCACGGCCACAAGTCCCCCCTCCATCATGGGCACTAGTTCCCACTCCATCACGGGCACTAGTCCCCACCTCCATCACAGTGATTAGTCCACCCCTCCATCATGGGCACTAGTCCCCCACCATCATGGTCACATGTCTCCCTCCATCACGGGCACTAGTCTCCGCTCCATTACGGGCACTAGTCTCCCCTCCATCACGGGCACTCACCCAGCTCCATCACGGGCACTAGTCCCCCGCTCCATCACAGGCACCAGTTCCCACTTCATCACGAGCACTAGCCCAACCCACTCCACCACGGGCACCAGTCCCCAGCTTCATCACGGGCACTAGTCTCCCTCCATCACGGGCACTAATCACCCCTCCATCACGGGCACTAGTCTCCACCTCCATCACGGGCACTAGTCTAGCCCTCCATCACGGGCACTAGTCGCAACCTCCATCACGGGTACTAATCTCCCCACCATCACGGACACTAGACTCCCCACCATCACGGGCACTAATCTCCGCACTCTCACGGGCACCAGTCTCCCTCAATCACGGGCACTAGTCTCCCTTCCATCATGGGCGCAAGTCTCCCCTCCATCACGGGCACTAGTCCCCCCTCCATCACGGGCACTTGTCCCCCTCCATCCCGGGCACTAGTCTCCCTCCATCACGGGCACTAGTCCCCACCTCCATCACAGGGATTAGGTCTCCCTCCATCATTTGCACTACTCCCCCCACCATCATGGGCACATGTCTCCCTCCATCACGTGAACTTGTCCCCTCCATCACGGGCACTAGTCCCCCTCCATCACGGGCACTAGTCTCCCTCCATCATGGGCAATAGACCCTCCCTCCATCACGTACACTAGTCACCTCTCCATCACGGGCACTAGTCTCCCTCCATCATGGGCAATAGACCCTCCCTCCATCACGGACACTAGTCTCCCCTATATCACGGGCACTGGACTCCCCCTCCATCACGGGCACTAGTCCCCACCTCCTTCACAGGGATGAGGTCTCCCTCCATCATGGGCACTACTCCCCCCACCATCATGGGCACATGTCTCCCTCAATCACGGGAACTTGTCCCCCTCCATCACGGGTACTAGTCCCCCACTCCATCATGTGCACTAGTCTCCTCTCCATCACGGGCACTTGTACCCCTCCATCACGGGCACTAGTCTCCCTGCATCACGTGCACTAATCACCCCTCTATCACGGGCACTAATCTAACCCGCCAACACGGGCACTAGTCTACCCCTCCATCACGGGCACTACTCACCCCTCCATCACGGGCACTGGTCACCCCCTCCATCATGGGCACCAGTACCCCTCCATCACGGGCACTAGTCCTCCCACAATCACGGGCATTAACCCACCTCCGTCACGGACAATAGTCTCCCCTCCATCACATGCACTAGTCTCCCTCCATCATGGGCACCAGTACCCTTCCATCACGGGCACTAGTCTCCCCTCCATCACGGGCAATAACTCCCTGCAAAACGGGCAAGAGTCCTCCCCCCTCCATCATGGACACTAGTCCCCACCTCCATCACAGGGATTAGTCCACCCTCCATCATGGGCACTAGACCCCCACCATCATGGTCACATGTCTCTCTCCATCACGGGCACTAGACTCCCCACCATCGCGGGCACTAATCTCCCCTCCATCACGAGCACAAGTTACCCCACCATAACAGACACTAATCCTGCTCCATCACGGGCAGTAACCCCTAGGTCCATCATCGGAACTAGTGCGCCCACGACCTCGGGCACTAGTCTCCCCTCCATCACTGGCACTAGTCCCCCCTCCATCACGGGCACTACTCTCTCCTCCATCACGGGCACTAACCCTCCCTTGCACCAGGGGAACTAGTCTCCCATTCATCACGGGCACTAGTCCCCCTCCATCACGGGCACTAGTCCAACCTCCATCATGGGCACTAATCCCCGCTCCATTACAAGCACTAGTCCCCTCTATCACGGGCACTAGTCCAACCTCCATCACGGGCACTAATCCCCGCTCCATCACAGGCACTAGTTCCCACTTCATCACGAGCACTAGCCCAACCCACTCCACCACGGGCACCAGTCCCCAGCTTCATCAGGGGCACTAGTCTCCCTCCATCACGGGCACTAATCACCCCTCCATCACGGGCGCTAGTCTAACCCGCCAACACGGGCACTAGTCTACCCCTGCATCACGGGCACTACTCACCCCTCCATCACGGGCACTGGTCTCCACCTCCATCACGGGCACTAGTCTAGCCCTCCATCACGGGCACTAGTCTACCCCTCCATCACGGGCACTAGTCCCCACCTCCATCACGGGTGCTAATCTCCCCACCATCACGGACACTAGACTCCCCACCTTCACAGGCACTAGTCTCCCTTGCATCATGGGCGAAAGTCTCCCCTTCATCCCGGGCACTTGTCTCCCTCCATCACTGGCACTACTCCTCCCACAATCACGGGCATTAACCCACCTCCGTCATGGGCACTTGTCCCCCCCTCCATCACGGGCATTATCCCACCTCCATCACGGACACTATTTCCCCTCCATCACGGCCACAATTCTCCCCTCCATCATGGGCACTAGTTCCCACTCCATCACGGGCACTAGTCCCCACCTCCATCACAGTGATTAGTCCACCCCTCCATCATGGGCACTAGTCCCCCACCATCATGGTCACATGTCTCCCTCCATCACGGGCACTAGTCTCCGCTCCATTACGGGCACTAGTCTCCCCTCCATCACGGGCACTCACCCAGCTCCATCACGGGCACTAGTCCCCCGCTCCATCACAGGCACCAGTTCCCACTTCATCACGAGCACTAGCCCAACCCACTCCACCACGGGCACCAGTCCCCAGCTTCATCACGGGCACTAGTCTCCCTCCATCACGGGCACTAATCACCCCTCCATCACGGGCACTAGTCTCCACCTCCATCACGGGCACTAGTCTAGCCCTCCATCACGGGCACTAGTCGCAACCTCCATCACGGGTACTAATCTCCCCACCATCACGGACACTAGACTCCCCACCATCACGGGCACTAATCTCCGCACTCTCACGGGCACCAGTCTCCCTCAATCACGGGCACTAGTCTCCCTTCCATCATGGGCGCAAGTCTCCCCTCCATCACGGGCACTAGTCCCCCCTCCATCACGGGCACTTGTTCCCCTCCATCCCGGGCACTAGTCTCCCTCTATCACGGGCACTAGTCTACCCCTCCATCATGGGCATTAGTCTCCCCTTCATCACGGGTACTAGTCCCCCCCTCCATCACGTGCACTAGTCTCCTCTGCATCACGGGCACTTGTCCCCCTCCATCCCGGGCACTAGTCTCCCTCCAGCACGGGCACTAGTCCCCACCTCCATCACAGGGATTAGGTCTCCCTCCATCATTTGCACTACTCCCCCCACCATCATGGGCACATGTCTCCCTCCATCACGTGAACTTGTCCCCTCCATCACGGGCACTAGTCCCCCTCCATCACGGGCACTAGTCTCCCTCCATCATGGGCAATAGACCCTCCCTCCATCACGTACACTAGTCACCTCTCCATCACGGGCACTAGTCTCCCTCCATCATGGGCAATAGACCCTCCCTCCATCACGGACACTAGTCTCCCCTATATCACGGGCACTGGACTCCCCCTCCATCACGGGCACTAGTCCCCACCTCCTTCACAGGGATGAGGTCTCCCTCCATCATGGGCACTACTCCCCCCACCATCATGGGCACATGTCTCCCTCAATCACGGGAACTTGTCCCCCTCCATCACGGGTACTAGTCCCCCACTCCATCATGTGCACTAGTCTCCTCTCCATCACGGGCACTTGTACCCCTCCATCACGGGCACTAGTCTCCCTGCATCACGTGCACTAATCACCCCTCCATCACGGGCACTAATCTAACCCGCCAACACGGGCACTAGTCTACCCCTCCATCACGGGCACTACTCACCCCTCCATCACGGGCACTGGTCACCCCCTCCATCATGGGCACCAGTACCCCTCCATCACGGGCACTAGTCCTCCCACAATCACGGGCATTAACCCACCTCCGTCACGGACAATAGTCTCCCCTCCATCACATGCACTAGTCTCCCTCCATCATGGGCACCAGTACCCTTCCATCACGGGCACTAGTCTCCCCTCCATCACGGGCAATAACTCCCTGCAAAACGGGCAAGAGTCCTCCCCCCTCCATCATGGACACTAGTCCCCACCTCCATCACAGGGATTAGTCCACCCTCCATCATGGGCACTAGACCCCCACCATCATGGTCACATGTCTCTCTCCATCACGGGCACTAGACTCCCCACCATCGCGGGCACTAATCTCCCCTCCATCACGAGCACAAGTTACCCCACCATAACAGACACTAATCCTGCTCCATCACGGGCAGTAACCCCTAGGTCCATCATCGGAACTAGTGCGCCCACGACCTCGGGCACTAGTCTCCCCTCCATCACTGGCACTAGTCCCCCCTCCATCACGGGCACTACTCTCTCCTCCATCACGGGCACTAACCCTCCCTTGCACCAGGGGAACTAGTCTCCCATTCATCACGGGCACTAGTCCCCCTCCATCACGGGCACTAGTCCAACCTCCATCATGGGCACTAATCCCCGCTCCATTACAAGCACTAGTCCCCTCTATCACGGGCACTAGTCCAACCTCCATCACGGGCACTAATCCCCGCTCCATCACAGGCACTAGTTCCCACTTCATCACGAGCACTAGCCCAACCCACTCCACCACGGGCACCAGTCCCCAGCTTCATCAGGGGCACTAGTCTCCCTCCATCACGGGCACTAATCACCCCTCCATCACGGGCGCTAGTCTAACCCGCCAACACGGGCACTAGTCTACCCCTGCATCACGGGCACTACTCACCCCTCCATCACGGGCACTGGTCTCCACCTCCATCACGGGCACTAGTCTAGCCCTCCATCACGGGCACTAGTCTACTCCTCCATCACGGTCACTAGTCCCCACCTCCATCACGGGTGCTAATCTCCCCACCATCACGGACACTAGACTCCCCACCTTCACAGGCACTAGTCTCCCTTGCATCATGGGCGAAAGTCTCCCCTTCATCCCGGGCACTTGTCTCCCTCCATCACTGGCACTAGTCCTCCCACAATCACGGGCATTAACCCACCTCCGTCATGGGCACTTGTCCCCCCCTCCATCACGGGCATTATCCCACCTCCATCACGGACACTATTTCCCCTCCATCACGGCCACAATTCTCCCCTCCATCACGGGTACTAGACTCCCTCCATTAGGGACACTAGTCTCCCTCCATCATGGGCAATAACCCCCTGCAAAACGGGCAAAAGTCCCCCCCCCCTCCATCACGGGCACTAGTCCCCACCTCCATCACAGGGATTAGTCCACTCTCCATCATGGGCACTAGTCCCCCACCATCATGGTCACATGTCCCCTCCATCACGGGCACTAGTCTCCGCTCAATCACGGGCACTGGTCTCCACCTCCATCATGGGCAGCAGTCACCCACCATCACGAGCACTAGTCTCCCTCCATCACGGACACTACTCTCTCCTCCATCACGGGCACTAACCCCCCCCCCCCTCCATCACGGGTACCAGTCCCCCCTCCATCACGGGCACTAGTCCCCACCTCCATCACGGGCACTATTCTCCCCACCATCACGGGCACTAGTTCCCCCTCCATAGCAGTCACTAATCCTCCTTCCTCCATCACGGGCACCAGTCCCCTCTCCATCACGTGCACTGGTCTCCCATCCATAACAGGCACTAATCCCCCTCCATCACGGACACTAACCCACCTCCCTCACGGGTACTAGACCCCCTCCATCACGGACACTAGACCCCCTCCTTCAGGGCCACTAACCCCCCAATCCATCAAGGGAACTAGTTCCCCTCCATCACGGGCACTAGTCTCCCCTCCATCATGGGCACTCGTCTCCGCTCCATCATGGGCACGAGATCCCACTTCATCACGGGCACTAGTCTCCCACTCCATCATCGGCACTAGTGCGCCCTCGACCACGGGCACTAGTCTCCCCTCCATCACGGGCACTTGTCTCCCCTTTATCACGGGCACTCATCTCTCCTCCATCACGGGCACTAACCCCCACCCCGATACATCAAGGCACTAGTTCCCCTCCATCACGGGCACTAGTCTCCCTCAATCACGGGCACTAGTCTCCCTCTCCATTACGGGTACCAGTCTCCCCTGCATCATGGGCACTAGTTCCCCCTCCATCACCGGCAATAGTCTCCCTTAATCACTGGCTCTAGTCTCCCTTCCATCACGGGCGCAAGTCTCCCCTCCATCATGGGCACTAGTCCCCCCCTCCAACATGGGCACTAGTCTCCACTCCATCATGAGCACTATCCCCCCTCCGTCACGGGTACTAGTTCCCTCTCCATCACGGGCACTATTCCCCCTCCATCACGGGCACTAGTCTCCCCTCCATCACGGGCACTAACACCCCCCCCCCCCCGCCAAATATCACGGGCATTAGTCCCTCTACATCACAGGCACTCGTCCCCCCTCCATCACAGGCATTAACCCACCTCCGTCACAGGCAATAGTCTCCCCTCCATTACTGGCACCAGTCTCCCCTGCATCATGGGCACTAGCCTCCCTCCATCCCTGGTACCAGTCTCCCCTGCATCATGGGCACTAGTTCCCCCTCCATCACGGGTAATAGTCTCCCTCAATCACGGGCTCTAGTCTCCCTTCCATCACGGGCGCAAGTCTCACCTCCATCAAGGGCACTAGTCCCCCCCTCCATTACGGGCACTAGTCCCCCATCCATCACGGGCACTAGTACTCCCTCCATCATGGGCACTAGTCTCCACTCCATCATGAGCACTAGTACCCCCTTCCAACACGGGCACTATTCCCCCTCCATCACGGGCACTAACACCCCCCCCCGCCGCCATCCATCACGGGCACTAGTCCCCCATCCATCACGGGCACTAGTACCCCCTCCATCATGGGCACTAGTCTCCACTCCATCATGAGCACTCGTCCCCCCTCCATCACAGGCATTAACCCACCTCCATCACGGGCACAAGTCCCCCCTTCATCACGGGCACTAGTTCCCCCTCCATTACGGGCACTAGTCTCCCCTCCATCACGGGCACTAGTTGCCCCTCCATAACAGTCACGAATCCTCCTCCATCACGGGCACTAGTACCCCAGTTCCATCACGGTACTAGTCTCCCCTCCATCACTGGGGTTAGTCTCCCCTCCATCACGGGCGCTAACCCCCTCCATCATGGACACTAGTTCCCCTCCATCACGGGCACTAGTCTGCCTCAATCACCGGCACTAGTCTCCCTTCCATCATGAGCAGAAGTCTCCCCTCCATCACGGGCACTAGTCTCTCCATCACGGGCACTTGTCCTCCTCCATCACGGGTACTAGACCCCCCCTGCATCACGGGCACAAGTCTCCCCCAATCACAGGCAATAGACCCCCCCTCCATCACGGGCAGTAGTCTCCCCTCCATCATAGGCAATAGACCCCCCCCTCCATCACGGGCACTAGTCTAACCCTCCATCACGGGCACTAGTCTACCCCTCCATCACGGGCACTAGTCCCCACCTCCATCACGGGCATTAATCTCCCCACCATCACGGGCACTAGACTCCACACCATCACGGGCACCTGTCTCCCCTCCATCACGGGCACTAGTTCCCCCTCCATAACAGTCACTAATTCTCCTCCATCACGGGCACTAGTCCCCTCTCCATCACGTGCACTGGTCTCCCATCCATAACAGGCACTAATCCCCCTCCATCACGGACAATAACACATCTCCATCACGGGTTCTAGTCCTCCCTCCATCACGGGCACTAGACCCCCTCCTTCATGGCCACTAGTCTCCCGTCTATCACGGGCACTAGTCTCTCCTACATCACGGGCACTAACCCCCCAATCCATCAAGGGCACTAGTTCCCCTCCATCACGGGCACTAGTCTCCCCTCCATCATGGACACTAGACTCCCCGCCATCATGGGCACGAGATCCCACTCCATCAAAGGTACTAGCCTGCCACTCCGTCATCGGCACTAGTTCGCCCTCGACCACGGGTACTAGTCTCCCCTCCATCATGGGCACTAACCCCCACCCCCATTCATCAAGGGCACTAGTTCCCCTCCATCACGGGCACTAGTCCCCCTCCATCACGGGCACTAGTCCGCCTCTCCATCGCGGCAATAGTCCCCCTCCATCATCTGCATTAGTTCCCCTCCATCACCGGCAGTAGCCTCCCTCAATCACGGGCTCTAGTCTCCCTTCCATCACGGGCACAAGTCTCCCCTCCATCACGGGCACTTGTCTCCCTCCATCATTGGCACCAGTACCCCCCCCATCACGGGCACTAGTCCCCTCCTCCATCACGGGCACTAATCTCCCCTCCATCATGGGCACTAGTCTCCCCTCCATCACGGGCACAAGTCTCCCCTCCATCACGGGCACTTGTCTCCCTCCATCATGGGCACCAGTACCACCACCCCCCCCATCACGGGCATTAACCCACCTCCATCACGGGCAATAGTCTCTCCTCCATTAAGGGCACTAGTTACCCCTCCATCACGAGCAATAGTCTCCCTCAATCACGGGCTCTAGTCTCCCTTCCATCCCGGGCACCTATCTCCCCTCCATCATGGGCACTTGTCTCCCTCCATAATGGGCACCAGTATCACTCCATCACGGGCACTAGTGCCCCCTCCATCACGGGCATTAACCCACCTCCATCACGGGCAATAGTCTCCCCTCCATTACGGGCAATAGTTCCCCCTCCATCACCGGCACTAGTCTCCTCTCCATCACGGGTACTAGTCTACCCCTGCATCACGGGCACTAGTTCCAAACCTCCATCACGGGCACTAATCTCCCCTCCATCATGGGCACTAGTCTCATATCCATCAAGGGCACCAGTCTCCCTCAATCACGGGCACTAGACTCCCTTCCATCACGGGCACTAGCCCCCCCTCCATCACGGGCATTAACCCACTTCCATCACGGGCATTAACCCGCTTCCATCACGGGCAGTAGTCTCCCCTCCATCAGGGGCACTAGTCCCGCTCCATTACGGGCAATAGTCTCCCTCTCCATCCCGGGTACCAGTCTCCCCTACATCATGGGCACTAGTTCCCCCTCCATCACCGGCACTAGTTGCCCCTCCATAACAGTCACTAATCCTCCTCCATCAGGGGAACTAGTCCCGCTCCATTACGGGCAATAGTCTCCCTCTCCATCACGGGTACCAGTCTCCCCTACATCATGGGCACTAGTTCCCCCTCCATCACCGGCACTAGTTGCCCCTCCATAACAGTCACTAATCCTCCTCCATCACGGGCACTAGTACCCCTTACCATCACGGGCACTATTCGTCCTCCATCACGGGAACTAACCCCCCTCCTTCACGGGCACTAAACCCCCTCTTTCACGGGTACTAGTTCCCCTCCATTACCGGTACTAATCCCCCCAATCGCGGGCAGCAGTCACCCTCCATCACAGGCACTATCCCCCTCCAAAACGGGCACTGGCCCTCGCCCCCCTCCATCTGGGCTCTGGTGCCCACCTCCATCACGGGGATTATTGTCCCCTCCATCATGGGCACTAACCCCCGCTCCATCACGAACCTTAGCACAACCCACTCCATCACGGGCACCAGTCCCCAGCTCCATCACGGGCACTAGTCTGCCCTCCAACACTGGGATTAGTCTCCCCTCCATCACCGGCACTCACCCCCTTCATCATGGACACTAGTTCCCCTCCATCACGGGCACTAGTCTCCCTCCATCATGGGCACCAGTACCCCTCCATGACGGACACTGGCCTCCCCTCCATAACGAGCATTAGTCACCCGTCCATCACGGGCACAAGTCCCCCTGCATCACGGGCACTAGTCTCCCCTCCATCACAGACAATAGACACCCCCCCTCTATCACGGGCACTGGACTCCCCTCCATCACGGGCAGTAGTCTAACCCTCCATCACGGGCACTAGTCTACCCCTCCATCACGGGCACTAGTCCCCACCTCCATCACGGGCACTAGTCTCCCTGTATCATGGGCACTAGTCCCCCCACCATCATGGGCACATGTCTCCCTCCATCACGGGCACTAGTCTCCCCTCCATCACAGGCACTAGTTTAACCCTCCATCACGGGCACTAGTCCCCACCTCCATCATGGGCACTAATTCCCATGTGCACCATCATGGGCACATGTCTCCCACCATAAATGGAACTTGTCCCCCTCCATCACGGGCACTAGTCTCCCTCCATCATGGGCAATAGATCCTCCCTCCATCACGTGCACTAGTCTCACCTATATCACGGGCACTGGTCTCCCCCTCCATCACGGGCACTAGTCTACCCCTCTATCACGGGCACTAGTCCCCACCTACATCACGGGCACTAGACTCCCCACCATCGCGGGCACTAGTCTCCCTCCATCACGGGCACTAATCTCCCCTCGATCACGGGCACAAGTTCCCCCTCCATAACAGACACTAATCCTCCTCCATCACGGGCAGTAACCCCCCAGTCCATCATCGGCACTAGTGCGCCCACGACCTCGGGCACTAGACTCCCCTCCATCACTGGCACTAGTCCCCCCTCCATCACGAGCACTACTCTCTCCTCCATCACGGGCACTAACCCCTCCTTGCACCAGGAGAACTAGTCTCCCATTCATCACGGGCACTAGTCCCCCTCCATCACGGGCAATAGTCCAACCTCTATCACGGGCACTAATCCCCGCTCCATTACAGGCACTAGTCCCCCCTCCATCACGGGCACCAGTTCCAACTTCATCACGAGCACTAGCCCAACCCACTCCATCTTGGGCACCAGTCCCCAGCTTCATCACGGGCACTAGTCTCCCTCCCTCACGAGCACTAATCACCCCTCCATCACGGGCGCTAGTCTAACCCGCCAACACGGGCACTAGTCTATCCCTCCATCATGGGCACTACTCACCCCTCCATCACGGACACTAGTCTAGCCCTCCATCACGGGCACTAGTCTAACCCTCCATCACGGGCACTAGTCCCCACCTCCATCACGGGCACTAATCTCCGCACTATCTCGGGCACCAGTCTCCCTCAATCACGGGCACTAGTCTCCCTTCCATCATGGGCGCAAGTCTCCCCTCCATCACGAGCACTTCTCTCACTCCATCACGGGCACTAGTCCTTCCACAATCACGGGCAATAACCCCCTGCAGAACGGGCAAGAGTACCCCCCCCCCCCATCACGGGCACAAGTCCCACCTCCATCACAGGGATTAGTCCCCCCTCCATCATGGGCACTAGTCCCCCACCATCATGGTCACATGTCTCCCTCTATCACGGGCACTAGTCTCCCCTCAATCACGGGCACTACTCTCCGCTCCTTTTACGGGCACTAGTCTCCACCTCCATCATGGGCAGCAGTCACCCACCATCACGAGCACTAGTCCCCCTCCGTCACGTGTACTAGTCCCACCTCCATCACAGGGATACGCCCCCCTCCATCATGGGCACTAGTCCCCCCACCATCATGGGCACATGTCTCACTCCATCACGGGCACTAGTCACTCTCCATCACGGGCACTATTGCACACCTCCATCACGGACACCAGTCTCACCTCCATCACGAGCACGAGACCCCCATCCATCACAGGCACTCGTCCCCCCTCCATCACGGGTACTATTACTTCCACCTCCATCAGGGGCACTGGTCCCCTTCCATCACAGGCACTAGTCCCACCTTCATCACGGGTACTATTACCCCCCCTCCATCACGGGCACTAGTCTCTGCTCCATTACGGGCACTAGTCTCCACCTCCATCATGGGCAGCAGTCACCCACCATCACGAGCACTAGTCCCCCCTCCGTCACGGGTACTAGTCCCCACCTCCATCACAGGGATACGCGCCCCTCCATCATGGGCACTAGCCCCCCACCATCATGGGCACATGTCTCCCTCCATCACGGGCACTAGTCTCCCCTCCATCACGGGCACTAGTCCCCACCTCCATCACGGGCTCTAGTCCCCACCTCCATCACAGGGATTAGTCCCCCCCTCCATCATGGACACTACTCCCCCCACCATCATGGGCACATGTCTCCCTCCATCACGGGAACTTGTCCCCCTCCATCATGGCAATAGACCTTCCCTCCATCACGTGCACTAGTCTCCCCTATATCACGGTCACTGGTCTCCCCCTCCATCACGGGCACTAGTCTACACCTCTATCACGGGAAATAGTCCCACCTACATCACGGGCACTAGTCTCCCTCCATCACGGGCACTAGTCCCCCACCATCATGGTCACAAGTCTCCCTCCATCAAGGGCAGTAGTCTCCCCTCCATCACGGGTACTAGTCTCCCCTCCATTACGGGCACTAGTCACCACCTCCATCATGGGCAGCAGTCACCCACCATCACGAGCACTAGTCACCCCTCCATCACGGGCACTAGTACAACCTCCATCACGGGCACTAATCCCCGCTTCATTACAGGAACTAGTCCCCCGCTCCATCACAGGCACTAGTTCCAACTTCATCACGGGCACTAGTCTCCCTCCATCACGGGCACTAATCACCCCTCCATCACGGGCGCTAGTCTAACCCGCCAACACGGGCACTAGTCTACCCCTCCATCACGGGCACTACTCATCCCTCCATCACGGGCACTAGTCTACCCTTCCATCACGGGCACTAATCTCCCCACCATCACGGATACTAGACTCCCCACCATCACGGGCACTAGTCTCCCTCAATCACGGGCACTAGTCTCCCTTCCATCATGGGCACTAGTCCTCCTACAATCACGGGCATTAACCCACCTCCGTCACGGGCAATAGTCTCCCTTCCATCACGGGCACTGGTCTCCCTCCATCATGGGCACCAGTACCCCTCCATCACGGGCACTAGTCTCGCCTCCATCACAGGCACTTGTCCCCCCTCCATCACGGGCATTAACCCACCTCCATCACGGGCACTATTTCCCCTCCATCACGGCCACAAGTCCCCCCTCCATCATGGGCACTAGTTCCCACTCCATCACGGGCACTAGTCCCCACCTCCATCACAGTGATTAGTCCACCCCTCCATCATGGGCACTAGTCCCCCACCATCATGGTCACATGTCTCCCTCCATCACGGGCACTAGTCTCCGCTCCATTACGGGCACTAGTCTCCCCTCCATCACGGGCACTCACCCAGCTCCATCACGGGCACTAGTCCCCCGCTCCATCACAGGCACCAGTTCCCACTTCATCACGAGCACTAGCCCAACCCACTCCACCACGGGCACCAGTCCCCAGCTTCATCACGGGCACTAGTCTCCCTCCATCACGGGCACTAATCACCCCTCCATCACGGGCACTAGTCTCCACCTCCATCACGGGCACTAGTCTAGCCCTCCATCACGGGCACTAGTCGCAACCTCCATCACGGGTACTAATCTCCCCACCATCACGGACACTAGACTCCCCACCATCACGGGCACTAATCTCCGCACTCTCACGGGCACCAGTCTCCCTCAATCACGGGCACTAGTCTCCCTTCCATCATGGGCGCAAGTCTCCCCTCCATCACGGGCACTAGTCCCCCCTCCATCACGGGCACTTGTTCCCCTCCATCCCGGGCACTAGTCTCCCTCTATCACGGGCACTAGTCTACCCCTCCATCATGGGCATTAGTCTCCCCTTCATCACGGGTACTAGTCCCCCCCTCCATCACGTGCACTAGTCTCCTCTGCATCACGGGCACTTGTCCCCCTCCATCCCGGGCACTAGTCTCCCTCCATCACGGGCACTAGTCTCCCTCCATCCCGGGCACTAGTCTCCCTCCATCATTTGCACTACTCCCCCCACCATCATGGGCACATGTCTCCCTCCATCACGTGAACTTGTCCCCTCCATCACGGGCACTAGTCCCCCTCCATCACGGGCACTAGTCTCCCTCCATCATGGGCAATAGACCCTCCCTCCATCACGTACACTAGTCACCTCTCCATCACGGGCACTAGTCTCCCTCCATCATGGGCAATAGACCCTCCCTCCATCACGGACACTAGTCTCCCCCATATCACGGGCACTAGTCCCCACCTCCTTCACAGGGATGAGGTCTCCCTCCATCATGGGCACTACTCCCCCCACCATCATGGGCACATGTCTCCCTCAATCACGGGAACTTGTCCCCCTCCATCACGGGTACTAGTCCCCCACTCCATCATGTGCACTAGTCTCCTCTCCATCACGGGCACTTGTACCCCTCCATCACGGGCACTAATCTCCCCTCCATCATGGGTACTAGTCTCCTCTCCATCACGGGCACCAGTCTCCCTCAATCACGGGCACTGGTCTCCCTTCCATCACGGGCACTAGTCTCCCCTCCATCACGGGCGCTTGTCCCACTCCATCACGGGCACCAGTCTCCCTCAATCACGGGCACAAGATCCCCTCCATCACGGGCACTAGTCCCCCCTCCATCACGGGCATTTATCCACCTCCATCACGGGCAGTAGTCTCCCCTCCATCACGGGCACTAGTCTCCCTTCCATCAGGGGCACTAGTTCCCCCTCCATAACAGTCACTAATTCTCCTCCATCACGGGCACTAGTCCCCTCTCCATCACGTGCACTGGTCTCCCATCCATAACAGGCACTAATCCCCCTCCATCACGGACACTAAACCATCTCCATCACGGGTACTAGTCCCCCCTCCATCACGGGCACTAGACCCCCTCCTTCATGGCCACTAGTCTCCCGTCTATCACGGGCACTAGTCTCTCCTACATCACGGGCACTAACCCCCCAATCCATCAAGGGCACTAGTTCCCCTCCATCACGGGCACTGGTCTCCCCTCCATCACGGGCACTTGTCCCGCCTTCATCACGGGCACTAGTCTCTCCTCCATCACGGGCACTAACCCCCGCCCCGATACATCAAGGCACTAGTTCCCCTCCATCACGGGCACTAGTCCCCCTCCATCACGGGCACTAGTCCGCCCCTCCATTGCGGCATTAGTCCCCCTCCATCATGGGCATTAGTTCCCCTCCATCACGGGCACTAGTCTCCCTCAATCACGGGCACTAGTCTCCCTCTCCATCACGGGTACCAGTCTCCCCTGCATCATGGGCACTAGTTCCCCCTCCATCACCGGCAATAGTCTCCCTTAGTCACTGGCTCTAGTCTCCCTTCCATCACGGGCGCAAGTCTCCCCTCCATCATGGGCACTAGTCCCTCCCTCCATCATGGGCACTAGTCTCCACTCCATCATGAGCACTATACCCCCTCCGTCACGGGTACTAGTTCCCTCTCCATCACGGGCACTATTCCCCCTCCATCACGGGCACTAATCTCCCCTCCATCACGGGCACTAGTCTCCCCTCCATCACGGGCACTAACACCCCCCCCCCCCCCCGCCAACTATCACGGGCATTAGTCCCTCTACATCACAGGCACTCGTCCCCCCTCCATCACGGGCATTAACCCACCTCCGTCACGGGCAATAGTCTCCCCTCCATTACTGGCACCAGTCTCCCCTGCATCATGGGCACTAGCCTCCCTCCATCACGGATACCAGTCTCCCCTGCATCATGGGCACTAGTTCCCCCTCCATCACGGGTAATAGTCTCCCTCAATCACGGGCTCTAGTCTCCCTTCCATCACGGGCGCAAGTCTCACCTCCATCAAGGGCACTAGTCCCCCCCTCCATTACGGGCACTAGTCCCCCATCCATCACGGGCACTAGTGCCCCCTCCATCATGGGCACTAGTCTCCACTCCATCATGAGCACTAGTACCCCCTTGCAACACGGGCACTATTCCCCCTCCATCACGGGCACTAACACCTCCCCCCCCCCCGCCGCCATCCATCACGGGCACTAGTCCCCCATCCATCACGGGCACTAGTACCCCCTCCATCATGGGCACTAGTCTCCACTCCATCATGAGCACTATACCCCCTCCGTCACGGGTACTAGTTCCCTCTCCATCACGGGCACTATTCCCCCTCCATCACGGGCACTAATCTCCCCTCCATCACAGGCACTAGTCTCCCATCCATCACAGGCACTAGTCTCCCCTCCATCACGGGCACTAACACCCCCCCCCCCCGCCAACTATCACGGACACTAGTCCCTCTACATCACAGGCACTCGTCCCGCCTCCATCACGGGCACTAGTCCCCCATCCATCACGGGACTAGATCCCCTCCATTACGGGTACCAGTCTCCCCTGCATCACGGGCACTAGTCCCAAACCTCCATCACGGGCACTAATCTCCCCTCCATCATGGGCACTAGTCTCCTATCCATCAAGGGCACCAGTCTCCCTAAATCACGGGCACTAGTCTCCCTTCCATCACGGGCACAAGACTCCCCTCCATCACGGGCACTAGTCCCCCCTCCATCACGGGCATTAACCCACCTCCATCACGGGCAGTAGTCTCCTCTCCATCACGGGCACTAACACCCCCTCCATCACGGGCATTAACCTACCTCCATCACGGGCAGTAGTCTCCTATCCATCAAGGGCACCAGTCTCCCTAAATCACGGGCACTAGTCTCCCTTCCATCACGGGCACAAGACTCCCCTCCATCACGGGCACTAGTCCCCCCTCCATCACGGGCATTAACCCACCTCCATCACGGGCAGTAGTCTCCTCTCCATCACGGGCACTAACACCCCCTCCATCACGGGCATTAACCTACCTCCATCACGGGCAGTAGTCTCCCCTCCATCAAGGGCTCTAGTCCCCTTCCGTCACCGGCAATAGTCTCCCTCTCCATCACGGGCACCAGTCTCCCCTACATCATGGGCACTAGTTCCTCCTCCATCACCGGCACTAGTCTCCTCTCCATCACGGGTACTAGTCTACCCCTCCATCACGGGCACTAGTCTCCCCTCCATCAGGGGCACTAGTCCCGCTCCATCACGGGCACTAGTCTCCCCTCCATCACGGGCACTAGTCTCCCTCCATTACGGGCAATAGTCTCCCCTCCATCACGGGCACATGTCCCCCCTTCATCACGGTCACTCGTCCTCCCTCCGTCACGGACACTAGTTCCCCATCTATCACGGGTACTAGTCTCCCCTCCGTCACCGGTACTAGTCTCCCCTCCATAACGGGCACTAGTCCCCCTCCATCACGGGCGGTAGTTCCTCCTCCATCACGGGCACTAGTTCCCCCTCCATAACAGTCACTAATCCTCCTCCATCACTGGCACTAGTACCCCCTTCCATCACGGGCACCATTCCCCCTCCATCACGGGCACTAACACCCCCCCGCCATCCATCACGGACACTAGTCCCTCTACATCACAGGCACTCGTCCCCCCTCCATCACAGGCATTAACCCACCTCCGTCACGGGCAATAGTCTCCCCTCCATTACTGGCACCAGTCTCCCCTGCATCATGGGCACTAGCCTCCCTCCATCACGGATACCAGTCTCCCCTGCATCATGGGCACTAGTTCCCCCTCCATCACGGGTAATAGTGTCCCTCAATCACGGGCTCTAGTCTCCCTTCCATCACGGGCGCAAGTCTCACCTCCATCAAGGGCACTAGTCCCGCCTTCCATTACGGGCACTAGCCCCCCATCCATCACGGGCACTAGTACCCCCTCCATCATGGGCACTAGTCTCCACTCCATCATGAGCACTAGTACCCCCTTCCAACACGGGCACTATTCCCCCTCCATCACGGGCACTAACACCTCCCCCCCCCCCGCCGCCATCCATCACGGGCACTAGTCCCCCATCCATCACGGGCACTAGTACCCCCTCCATCATGGGCACTAGTCTCCACACCATCATGAGCACTCGTCCCCCCTCCATCACAGGCATTAACCCACCTCCATCACGGGCACAAGTCCCCCCTTCATCACGGGCACTAGATCCCCCTCCATTACGGGCACTAGTCTCCCCTCCATCACGGGCACTAGTTCCCCCTCCATTACGGGCACTAGTCTCCCCTCCATCACGGGCACTAGTTGCCCTTCCATAACAGTCACGAATCCTCCTCCATCACGGGCACTAGTACCCCTTTCCATCACGGGCACTATTCCTCCCCATCACGGGCACCATCCCCCCTCCATCACGAGCACTATCCCCCTCCAAAACGGGCACTGGCCCTCGCCACCCTCCATCTCGGGCTCTAGTCCCCAGTTCCATCACGGTACTAGTCTCCCCTCCATCACTGGGGTTAGTCTCCCCTCCATCACGGGCGCTAACCCCCTCCATCATGGACACTAGTTCCCCTCCATCACGGGCACTAGTCCCCCTCCATCACGGGCACTAGTCCGCCACTCCATTGCGGCATTAGTTCCCCTCCATCACGGGCACTAGTCTCCCTCAATCACGGGCACTAGTCTCCCTCTCCATCACGGGTACCAGTCTCCCCTGCATCATGGGCACTAGTTCCCCCTCCATCACCGGCAATAGTCTCCCTTAATCACTGGCTCTAGTCTCCCTTCCATCACGGGCGCAAGTCTCCCCTCCACCATGGGCACTAGTCCCCCCCTCCATCATGGGCACTAGTCTCCACTCCATCATGAGCACTATACCCCCTCCGTCACGGGCACTAGTCCCCCATCCATCACGGGACTAGTTCCCCCTCCCTTACGGGCACTAGTCTCCACTCCATCAAGACACTAGTACCCCCTCCGTCACGGATACTAGTTTCCCCTCTATAGCGGGCACTAATCCCCCTCCATCACGGACACAAATCTCCCCTCCATCACGGGCAGTAGTCTAACCATCCATCACGGGCACTAGTCTACCCCACCATCACGGGCACTAATCTTCCTTCCATCACGGGCACTAATCTCCCTTCCACCACGGGCACTAATCTCCCCCTTCATCACGGGCACAAGTCTCCCCTCCATCACGGCACTAGTTCCACCTCCATCACGGGCACTAGTTGCCCCTTTCCATCACGGGCACTATACCTCCTCCATCACGGGAACTAACCCCCCCTTCCATCACGGGCACTACCCTCCCTCTTTCACGGGCACTAGTTCCCCTCCATTACCGGTACTAATCCCCCCAATCGCGGGCAGCAGTCACCCTCCATCACAGGCACTATCCCCCTCCAAAACGGGCACTGGCCCTCGCCCCCCTCCATCTCGGGCTTTAGTCCCCACCTCCATCACGGGGATTATTGTCCCCTCCATCATGGGCACTAACCCCCGCTCCATCACGAACCTTAGCACAACACACTCCATCATGGGCACCAGTCCGCAGCTCCATCACGGGCACTAGTCTGCCCTCCATCACTTGATTAGTCTCCCCTCCATCACCGGCACTCACCCCCTTCATCATGGACACCAGTTCCCCTCCATCACGGGCACTAGTCTCCCTCCATCATGGGCACCAGTACCCCTCCATGACGGACACTGGTCTCCCCTCCATCACGAGCATTAGTCACCCGTCAATCACGGGCACAAGTTCCCCTGCATCACGGGCACTAGTCTCCCTCCATCATAGGCAATGGACCCCCCCCTCCTCCATCAGGGGCACTAGTCTCCCCTCCATCACAAGCAACAGACCCCCCCCCCCCCCACCCTCTATCACAGGCACTAGACTCCCCTCCATTACGAGCAGTAGTCTAATCCTCAATCACGGGCACTAGTCTACCCCTCCATCACGGGCACTAGTCCCCACCTCCATCACGGGCACTAATCTCCCTTCCACCACGGGCACTAATCTCCCCCTTCATCACGGGCACAAGTCTCCCCTCCATCACGGCACTAGTTCCACCTCCATCACGGGCACTAGTTGCCCCTTTCCATCACGGGCACTATACCTCCTCCATCACGGGAACTAACCCCCCCTTCCATCACAGGCACTACCCTCCCTCTTTCACGGGCACTAGTTCCCCTCCATTACCGGTACTAATCCCCCCAATCGCGGGCAGCAGTCACCCTCCATCACAGGCACTATCCCCCTCCAAAACGGGCACTGGCCCTCGCCCCCCTCCATCTCGGGCTTTAGTCCCCACCTCCATCACGGGGATTATTGTCCCCTCCATCATGGGCACTAACCCCCGCTCCATCACGAACCTTAGCACAACCCACTCCATCACGGGCACCAGTCCGCAGCTCCATCACGGGCACTAATCTCCCCTCCATCATGGGTACTAGTCTCCTCTCCATCACGGGCACCAGTCTCCCTCAATCACGGGCACTAGTCTCCCTTCCATCACGGACACTAGTCTCCCCTCCATCACGGGCGCTTGTCCCACTCCATCACGGGCACTAGTCTCCCCTCCATCACGGGCACTAGACCCCATCCATCACGGGCAGTAGTCTCACCTCCATCACGGGCACGAGCCCCCACCTCCATCAGGGGCACTAGTCCCGCTCCATCACGGCTCTAGTCTACCCTCCATCCCGAGCACTAATCTCCCTCCATCATGGGTACCAGTACCCCTCAATCACGGGCACTAGTCCCCGCTCCATCACGTGCATTAACCCACCTCCATCACGGGCAATAGTCTCCCCTCCATCACGGGCACAAGTCCCCCCTTCATCACGGACACTCGTCCGCCCTCCATCATGGGAACTAGTTCCCCTTCATCACGGCCACGAGTCGCCCCTCCGTCACGGGCACTAGTTCCCCCTCTATCAGGGGTACTAGTCTCCACTCCATCACTAGTACTAGTCTCCCTCCATCATCGCCATTAGTCCATCACGGGTACTAGTCTCCCCTCTATAGTGGGCACTAGTTCCCCTCCATCACGGACACTGGTCTCCCCTCCATCAGGAGCATTAGTCACCCGTCCATCACGGGCACAAGTCCCCCTGCATCACGGGCACTAGTCTCCCCTCCAACACAGGCAATAGACACACCCCCTCTATCACCGGCACTAGACTCCCCTCCATCACGGGCAGTAGTCTAACCCTCCATCATGAGCACTAGTCTACCCCTCCATCACGGGCACTAGTCCACACCTCCATCACGGGCAATAGTCTCCCGTCCATTACGGGCACTAGTTACCCCTCCATCACGAGCAATAGTCTCCCTCAATCACGAGCTCTAGTCTCCCTTCCATCCCGGGCACATGCCTCCCCTCCATCATGGGCACTTGTCTCCCTCCATAATGGGCACCAGTATCCCTCCATCACGGGCACTAGTGCCCCCTCCATCACGGGCATTAACCCACCTCCATCACGGGCAATAGTCTCCCCTCCATTACGGGCAATAGTTCCCCCTCCATCACCGGCACTAGTCTCCTCTCCATCACGGGTACTAGTCTACCCCTGCATCACGGGCAGTAGTCCCAAACCTCCATCACGGGCACTAATCTCCTCTCCATCATGGGCACTAGTCTCCTATCCATCAAGGGCACCAGTCTCCCTCAATCACGGGCACTAGACTCCCTTCCATCACGGGCACAATACTCCCCTCCATCACGGGCATTAACCCACTTCCATCACGGGCAGTAGTCTCCCCTCCATCAGGGGCACTAGTCCCGCTCCATTACGGGCAATAGTCTCCCTCTCCATCACGGGTACCAGTCTCCCCTACATCATGGGCACCAGTTCCCCCTCCATCACCGGCACTAGTCCCCTCTCCATCACGGGCACTAGTCTCCCCTCCATCAGGGGCACTAGTCCCGCTCCATTACGGGCAATAGTCTCCCCTCCATCACGGGCACTAGTCTCCCCTTCATCACGGGCACATGTCCCCCCTTCATCACGGTCACTCGTCCTCCCTCCGTCACGGACACTAGTTCCCCATCTATCACGGGTACTAGTCTCCCCTCCATCACTGGTACTAGTCTCCCTCCATCATGTGCACTATACCCCCTCCGTCACGGGTACTAGTCTCCCCTCCATAACGGGCACTAGTCCCCCTCCATCACGGGCAGTAGTCCCAAACCTCCATCACGGGCACTAATCTCCTCTCCATCATGGGCACTAGTCTCCTATCCATCAAGGGCACCAGTCTCCCTCAATCACGGGCACTAGACTCCCTTCCATCACGGGCACAATACTCCCCTCCATCACGGGCATTAACCCACTTCCATCACGGGCAGTAGTCTCCCCTCCATCAGGGGCACTAGTCCCGCTCCATTACGGGCAATAGTCTCCCTCTCCATCACGGGTACCAGTCTCCCCTACATCATGGGCACCAGTTCCCCCTCCATCACCGGCACTAGTCCCCTCTCCATCACGGGCACTAGTCTCCCCTCCATCAGGGGCACTATTCCCGCTCCATTACGGGCAATAGTCTCCCCTCCATCACGGGCACTAGTCTCCCCTTCATCACGGGCACATGTCCCCCCTTCATCACGGTCACTCGTCCTCCCTCCGTCACGGACACTAGTTCCCCATCTATCACGGGTACTAGTCTCCCCTCCATCACTGGTACTAGTCTCCCTCCATCATGTGCACTATACCCCCTCCGTCACGGGTACTAGTCTCCCCTCCATAACGGGCACTAGTCCCCCTCCATCACGGGCAGTAGTTCCCCCTCCATCACGGGCACTAGTTCCCCTTCCATAACAGTCACTAATCCTCCTCCATCACTGGCACTAGTACCCCCTTCCATCACGGGCACTATTCCCCCTCCATCACGGGCACTAACACCCCCCCGCCATCCATCACGGACACTAGTCCCTCTACATCACAGGCACTCGTCTCGCCTCCATCACGGGCATTAACCCACCTCCATGACGGGCACAAGTCCCCCCTTCATCACGGGCACTAGTCCCCCATCCATCACGGCACTAGTTCCACCTCCATCACGGGCACTAGTCTCCCCTCCATCACGGGCACTAGTTGCCCCTCCATAACAGTCACTAATCCTCCTCCATCACGGGCACTAGTACCCCTTTCCATCACGGGCACTATTCGTCCTCCATCACGGGAACTAACCCCCCTCCTTCACGGGCACTAAACCCCCTCTTTCTCGGGTACTAGTTCCCCTCCATTACCGGTACTAATCCCCCCAATCGCGGGCAGCAGTCACCCTCCATCACAGGCACTATCCCCCTCCAAAACGGGCACTGGCCCTCGCCCCCCTCCATCTCGGGCTCTAGTCCCCACCTCCATCACGGGGATTATTGTCCCCTCCATCATGGGCACTAACCCCCGCTCCATCACGAACCTTAGCACAACCCACTCCATCACGGGCACCAGTCCCCAGCTCCATCACGGGCACTAGTCTGCCCTCCATCACTGGGATTAGTCTCCCCTCCATCACCGGCACTCACCCCCTTCATCATGGACACTAGTTCCCCTCCATCACGAACACTAGTCTCCCTCCATCATGGGCACCAGTACCCCTCCATGACGGACACTGGCCTCCCCTCCATAACGAGCATTAGTCACCCGTCCATCACGGGCACAAGTCCCCCTGCATCACGGGCACTAGTCTCCCCTCCATCACAGACAATAGACACCCCCCCTCTATCACGGGCACTGGACTCCCCTCCATCACGGGCAGTAGTCTAACCCTCCATCACGGGCACTAGTCTACCCCTCCATCACGGGCACTAGTCCCCACCTCCATCACGGGCACTAATCTCCCTTCCATCACGGGCACTAATCTCCACTCCATCATGGGCACTAGTCTCCTCTCCATCACGGGCACCAGTCTCCCTCAATCACGGGCACTAGTCACCCCTCCATCACGGGCACTAGTCTCCCCTCCATCACGGGCGCTTGTCCCACTCCATCACGGGCAGTAGTCTCCCTCAATCACGGGCACTAGGCTCCCTTCCATCACGGGCACAAGAGTCCCCTCCATCACGGACACTAGACCCCCTCCATCACGGGCAGTAGTCTCACCTCCATCACGGCTCTAGTCTCCCTCCATCATGAGCACTATACCCACTTCGTCACGGGTACTAGTCTCCGCTTCATAACGGGCACTAGTCCCCCTCCATCACGGGCAGTAGTTCCCCCTCCATCACGGGCACTAGTTCCCCCTCCATAACAGTCACTAATCCTCCTCCATCACTGGCGCGAGTACCCCCCTCCATCAAGGGCACTATTCCCCCTCCATCACGGGCACTAATCTCCCCTCCATCACGAACACTATTCCCCCTCCATCACGGGCACTAACACCCCCCCGCCATCCATCACGGACACTAGTCCCTCTACATCACAGGCACTCGTCCCCCCTCCATCACGGGCATTAACCCACCTCCATCACGGGCACAAGTCCCCCCTTCATCACGGGCACTAGTCCCCCATCCATCACGGGACTAGTTCCCCCTCCCTTACGGGCACTAGTCTCCACTCCATCAAGACACTAGTACCCCCTCCGTCACGGATACTAGTTTCCCCTCTATAGCGGGCACTAATCCCCCTCCATCACGGACACAAATCTCCCCTCCATCACGGGCAGTAGTCTAACCATCCATCACGGGCACTAGTCTACCCCACCATCACGGGTACTAATCTCCCTTCCATCACGGGCACTAATCTCCCTTCCACCACGGGCACTAATCTCCCCCTTCATCACGGGCACAAGTCTCCCCTCCATCACGGCACTAGTTCCACCTCCATCACGGGCACTAGTTGCCCCTTTCCATCACGGGCACTATACCTCCTCCATCACGGGAACTAACCCCCCCTTCCATCACGGGCACTACCCTCCCTCTTTCACGGCACTAGTTCCCCTCCATTACCGGTACTAATCCCCCCAATCGCGGGCAGCAGTCACCCTCCATCACAGGCACTATCCCCCTCCAAAACGGGCACTGGCCCTCGCCCCCCTCCATCTCGGGCTTTAGTCCCCACCTCCATCACGGGATTATTGTCCCCTCCATCATGGGCACTAACCCCCGCTCCATCACGAACCTTAGCACAACACACTCCATCATGGGCACCAGTCCGCAGCTCCATCACGGGCACTAGTCTACCCTCCATCACTTGATTAGTCTCCCCTCCATCACCGGCACTCACCCCCTTCATCATGGACACTAGTTCCCCTCCATCACGGGCACTAGTCTCCCTCCATCATGGGCACCAGTACCCCTCCATGACGGACACTGGTCTCCCCTCCATCACGAGCATTAGTCACCCGTCAATCACGGGCACAAGTTCCCCTGCATCACGGGCACTAGTCTCCCTCCATCATAGGCAATGGACCCCCCCCCCTCCATCAGGGGCACTAGTCTCCCCTCCATCACAGGCAACAGACCCCCCCCCCCACCCTCTATCACAGGCACTAGACTCCCCTCCATTACGAGCAGTAGTCTAATCCTCAATCACGGGCACTAGTCTACCCCTCCATCACGGGCACTAGTCCCCACCTCCATCACGGGCACTAATCTCCCTTCCATCACGGGCACTAATCTCCCCTCCATCATGGGTACTAGTTCCTCTCCATCACGGGCACCAGTCTCCCTCAATCACGGGCACTAGTCTCCCTTCCATCACGGGCACTAGTCTCCCCCCTCCATCACGGGCGCTTGTCCCACTCCATCACGGGCACTAGTCTCCCCTCCATCACGGGCACTAGACCCCATCCATCACGGGCAGTAGTCTCACCTCCATCACGGGCACGAGCCCCCACCTCCATCAGGGGCACTAGTCCCGCTCCATCACGGCTCTAGTCTACCCTCCATCCCGAGCACTAATCTCCCTCCATCATGGGTACCAGTACCCCTCAATCACGGGCACTAGTCCCCGCTCCATCACGTGCATTAACCCACCTCCATCACGGGCAATAGTCTCCCCTCCATCACGGGCACAAGTCCCCCCTTCATCACGGACACTCGTCCGCCCTCCATCATGGGAACTAGTTCCCCTTCATCACGGCCACGAGTCGCCCCCCGTCACGGGCACTAGTTTCCCCCTCTATCAGGGGTACTAGTCTCCACTCCATCACTGGTACTAGTCTCCCTCCATCATGGGCATTAGTCCATCACGGGTACTAGTCTCCCCTCTATAGTGGGCACTAGTTCTCACTCCATCACGGGCACAAGTCTCCCCTCCATCACGGCACTATTTCCCTCTCCATAACAGTCACTAATCCTCCTCCATCACGGGCACTATTCCTCCTCCATCACGGGCACTAACCCCCCCTCCATCACGGGCACTAACCCCCGTCTTTCACGGGCACTAATTCCCCTCCATTACGGGTACTAATCAGTAATCCCCCCAATACGGGCAGTTGTCATCCTCCATCACAGGCACTATCCCCTTCCAAAACGGGCACTGGCCCTCGCCCCCCCCCCACTCCATCTCGGGCTCTGGTCCCCACCTCCATCACGGATTATTCTCCCCTCCAAACATGGGCACTAACTCCCGCTCCATCACGAGCCTTAGCACAACCCACTCCATCACGGGCACCAGTCCCCAGCTCCATCACGGGCACTAGTCTCCCCTCCATCACTGGGATTAGTCTCCCCTCCATCAAGGCACTAACCCCCTTCATCATGGACACTAGTTCCCCTCCATCACGGGACTAGTCTCCCTCAATCACGAGCACTAGTCTCCCTTCCATCACGGACAGAAGTCTCCCCTCCATCACGGGCACTAGTCCTCCCTCCATCATGGGCACCAGTACCCCTCCATCACGGACACTGGTCTCCCCTCCATCCGAGCATTAGTCACCCTTCCATCACGGGCACAAGTCCCCCCTGCATCACGGGCACTAATCTCCCTCCATCATGGGCACCAGTACCCCTCCATCACGGGCACTAGTCTCCCCTCCATCACGGGCAGCAGTCACCCTCCATCACAGGCAATAACCCGCTGCAAAACGGGCAATAGTCCCCCCCCCCTCCATCACGGGCACTAGTCCCCGCTGCATCACGTGCATTAACCCACCTCCATCACGGGCACTAGTCTCCCTCCATTACGGGCGCAAGTCCCACTTTCATCACGGGCTCTCGTCCCCCCCTCCATCATGGGCACTAGTTCCTCTCCATCACGGCCACGAGTCCCCCTCCGTCACGGGCACTAGTTCTCCCTCTATCAGGGGTACTAGTCTCCACTCCATCACTGGTACTATTCTCCCTCCATCATGGGCATTAGTCCGTCACGGGTACTAGTCTCCCCTCTATAGTGGGCACTAGTTCCCCTCCATCACGGGCACTAGTCTCCCCTCCATCACAGGCAATAGACACACCCCCTCTATCACCGGCACTAGACTCCCCTCCATCACGGGCAGTCGTCTAACCCTCCATCACGGGCACTAGTCTACCCCTCCATCACGGGCACTAGTCCCCACCTCCATCACGGGCACTAATCTCCCTTCCATCACGGGCACTAATCTCCCCTCCATCATTGGTAATAGTCTCCTCTCCATCACGGGCACCAGTATCCCTCAATCACGGGCACTCGTCTCCCTCCATCAAGGGCACTAGTCTCCCCTCCATCACGGGCCGCTTGTCCCACTCCATCACGGGCACTAGTCTCCCCTCCATCACGAGCACTAGACTCCCTCCATCACGGTCAGTAGTCTCACCTCCATCACGGGCACGAGCCCCCACCTCCATCAGGGGCACTAGTCCGCTCCATCACGGCTCTAGTCTCCGCTCCATCACGGGCACTAGTCCCCCTCCATCACGGGCACAAGTCCCCCCTGCCTCACGGGCACTAGTCTCCCTCCATCATAGGCAATAGACACCCCCCCCTCCACCAGGGGCACTGGTCTCCCTCAATCTCGGGCACTAGTCTCCCTTCTATCACAGGCAGATGTCTCCCCTCCATCACGGGCACTAGTCTCCCTCCATCATGGGCACCAGTACCCCTCCATCAGGGACACTGGTCTCCCCTCCATCCGAGCATTCGTCAACCCTCCATCACGGGCACAAGTCCCCCCTGCATCACGGGCAATAGTCTCCCTCCATCATAGGCAATAGACACCGCCCCCCTCCATCACGGGCAATAGTCTCCCCTCATCATTGGCAATAGACACCCTCCTATCACGGGTACTAGTCTCCCCTCCATCACGGGCAGTAGTCTAACCCTCCATCACGGCACTAGTCTACCCTCCATCACGGGCACTAGTCCACATCCACCACGGGCACTAATCTCCCTTCCATCACGGGGCACTAATCTCCCCGCCATCATGGGCACTGCTCTTCTCTCCATCACGGGCACCAGTCTCCCTCAATCACGGGCACTAGTCTAGCTTCCATCACGGGCACAAGTCTCCCCTCCATCACGGGCACTAGTCCCCTCTCCACGGGCAGTAGTCTCCCTCCATCACGGGCACGAGTCTCCCCTCCATCACGGGCAGTAGTCTCATCTCCATTACGGGCACGAGCCTCCCCTCCATCAGGGGCACTAGTCCCTCTCCAACACGGGCACTAGTCTCCCCTCCATCACGGGCACTAGTCTCCCTCCATCATGGGTACAAGTACCCTTCCATCACGGGCACTAGTCCTCCCTCCATCACGTGCATTAACCCCACCTCCATCACGGGCAATAGTCTCCCCTCCATCACGGGCAATAGTCTCCCCTCCATTACGGGCACAAGTCCCCCCTTCATCACGGACACTCGTCCCCCTCCATCATGGGAACTAGTTCCCCTCCATCACGGCCACGAGTCGCTCCTCCGTCACGGGCACTAGTTCCCCCTCTATCAGGGGTACTAGTCTCCACTCCCATCACTGGTACTAGTCTCCCTCCATCATGGGCATTAGTCCCCACCTCCATCACGGGCACTAGTCCCCCCATCCATCACGGGCACTAGTCTCCCCTCCATCACGGGTACTAGTCCCTCCTCCATCACGGGCAGTAGTCTCCCCTCCATCACGGGCAGTAGCCTCAGTTCCATCACGGGCACGAGCCCCCCCTCCATCAGGGGCACTAGTCCCTCTCCATCACGACCACTAGTCTCCCCTCCATCACGGGCACTAGTTTCCCTCCATCATGGGTACCAGTACCCTTCCATCACGGGACTGGTCCCCCTCCATCACGTGCATTAACCCACCTCCATCACGGGCAATAGTCTCCCCTCCATCACGGGCAATAGTCTCCCCTCCATCACGGGCAGTAGCCTCACTTCCATCACGGGCACGAGCCTCCCCCTCCATCAGGGGCACTAGTCCCTCTCCATCACGACCACTAGTCTCCCCTCCATCACGGGCACTAGTTTCCCTCCATCATGGTACCAGTACCCTTCCATCACGGGGACTGGTCCCCCCTCCATCACGTGCATTAACCCACCTCCATCACGGGCAATAGTCTCTCCTCTATCACGGGCACAAGTCCCCCCTTCATCACGGACACTCGTCGCCCTCCATCATGGGAACTAGTTCCCCTTCATCACGGACACGAGTCGCCCCTCCGTCACGGGCCACTAGTTCCCCCTCTATCAGGGGTACTAGTCTCCACTCCATCACTGGTACTAGTCTCCCTCCATCATCGGCATAATTCCCCAATTCCATCACGGGCACTAGTCTCCACTCCATCATGAGCACTATACCCCCTCCTTCACGGGTACTAGTCTCCCCTCCATAACGGGCACTAGTCTTCTCTCCATCACGGGCACCAGTCTCCCCTCCATCACGGGCACTAGTCTACCCCTCCATCACGGGCACTAGTCCCCACCTCCATCACGGGCACTAATCTCCCTTCCATCACGGGCACTAATCTCCCTCCATCATGGGTAATAGTCTCCTCTCCATCACGGGCACCAGTCTCCCTCAATCACGGGCACTAGTCTCCTTCCATCACGGGCACTAGTCTCCCCCTCCATCACGGGCGTTTGTCCCACTCCATCACGGGCACTAGTCTCCCCTCCATCACGAGCACTAGACTCCCTCCATCACGGTCAGTAGTCTCACCTCCATCACGGGCACGAGCCCCACCTCCATCAGGGGCACTAGTCCCCGCTCCATCACGGGCACAAGTCCCCCCTGCCTCACGGGCACTAGTCTCCCTCCATCATAGGCAATAGACACCCCCCCTCCACCAGGGGCACTGGTCTCCCTCAATCTCGGGCACTAGTCTCCCTTCTATCACAGGCAGATGTCTCCCTCCATCACGGGCACTAGTCTCCCTCCATCATGGGCACCAGTACCCCTCCATCAGGGACACTGGTCTCCCTCCATCCGAGCATTAGTCACCCCTCCAACACGGGCACAAGTCCCCCCCTGCATCACGGGCAATAGTCTCCCTCCATCATAGGCAATAGACACCGCCCCCCTCCATCACGGGCAATAGTCTCCCCTCCATCATTGGCAATAGACACCCCCCTATCACGGGTACTAGTCTCCCCTCCATCACGGCAGTAGTCTAACCCTCCATCACGGCACTAGTCTACCCTCCATCACGGGCACTAGTCCACATCCACCACGGGCACTTATCTCCCTTCCATCACGGGCACTAATCTCCCCTCATCATGGGCACTACTCTTCTCTCCATCACGGGCACCAGTCTCCCTCAATCACGGCCACTAGTCTAGCTTCCATCACGGGCACAAGTCTCCCCTCCATCACGGGCAGTTGTCCCCCTCCATCACGGGCACTAGTCTAGCTTCCATCACGGGTACTAGTCTCCCCTCCATCACGGGCAGTAGTCTAACCCTCCATCACGGCACTAGTCTACCTTCCATCACGGGCACTAGTCCACATCCACCACGGGCACTTATCTCCCTTCCATCACGGGCACTAATCTCCCCGCCATCATGGGCACTACTCTTCTCTCCATCACGGGCACCAGTCTCCCTCAATCACGGGCACTAGTCTCCCTTCCATCACGGGCACAAGTCTCCCCTCCATCACGGGCACTGGTCCCTCTCCACGGGCAGTAGTCTCCCCTCCATCACGGGCACCAGTCTCCCTCAATCACGGGCACTAGTCTAGCTTCCATCACGGGCACGAGTCTCCCCTCCATCACGGGCACTAGTCCCCTCTGCACGGTCAGTAGTCTCC